>NC_084989.1:23353020-23361127 GCF_963691925.1 Scomber scombrus
GAAGAAGGAAGGAAGAAGGAAGGAAAGGAGGGAGGAAAGAAGGAGGGAAGGAAAGGAGGGAGGAAGGAAAGGAGGGAGGGAGGAAGGAAGGAAGGAAGGAAGGTAGGAAGGAAGGAAGGAAAGGAGGGAGGAAGGGAGGAGGGAAGGAAAGGAAGGAAGGTAGGATGGAGGGAGGGAGGCAAGAAGGAAGGAGGGAGGGAGGTAATGGGGAGGAAAGAAAGAGAGAAGGAGAGATGGAGGAAAGAAGGAAGGGAGGAAGGAAGGAAGGAAGGAAGAAAGGGGATGGATGAAGGAAGGAGGGAAGGAAAGAAGGAGGGAGGGAGGAAGGAAGGACAGATGGAAGGAAGGAAGGGAGGAAAGAAGGCACAGTCAAAAAGACGGGGTCAATTTGACCCGGGAGGACGACAGGAAGGTTAAAGAAGATTATTGTGTTATTAATGCTAAAACTAAATATAGAAAATACTTATTAATGTTATTATAAATACATTCTTATTAATCTAATATTATTCACCACAGACCCCTCACATTTACAGTAGACTATCAGGGAAAATGTGACACTATTTATTCCATATCTTCATTATTTATCTCTCTGGCTGCATGTGTCCTCAGTTTATCGACAGCCAGACTCAGAGATGTTTAATGATGTACATCTGGACTCTTCCTGGTGTCATTTTACGGTTTATTTAAGTTGCACAGAAACAGCTGAACTGTAAGATGACTTCCTCCTAATTAACACTTTAACTCAGCTATGGAGACATTTTACGCTTCGTACCATATCGATCTAGATTTTAATTAAATGTCAATCTGGCTTCTCATTAAAGTGTCGGACTCTCGTATTGATTAAAGTGTAGCACAGATGCTTTGACCAGACAGATACAGAAGATAATTAAGATGAAAACTCTCCAACCAACCAAATATTGAAGACATATTGGGCCTGATTTACTAAGATCCCAAATAAAGGTACTAAATAGCTGCACAGTGCAATAGATTGTGTGTTTAGTTATTGCGTGTTTTGCAGGTGATCTACTAAGAATAACTAAATGTAAACAGGAGCAACAGGTGCAGACAGCAGTATTTAAATGAGGGTTTTGTGTCTTAATGGAGAGTTTGGACGAGCAGAAAGCTGCAAGCTGCAAAATGAAATGTGATCAGGTTCTAGTGGAAGAGGTTAACTAATATATTGAGTTATAACAAAAACTAATATTACCAGAAAAACCCACATATGGGAGAGTATTAGTGACAAAGTCAATGCTGTTAGTAAAGCCAGAAATATTCCACTTTAAAAATATTAACACAGGTGGAAAAAATCAGTCCTGTGTGTATTCTGTCATTGTGCCTCCGTCTCCTCGTCTCCATGGTAACAGCAGGTTAATACCTGTACTTCAAACTTATTATTTATAGACGAAGTTACCGTCAGAAAAATTACCTTCAGGTTTGGTAAATCAAAATGTGTGTGCTAAATAATATATTTGGTTAAAAGGTAAACGTACTAAATGAACAGTGTGTATTATCTTTTTGCACATTTGAAAGACGCAAACCTCAGTGCGCTGTGTTAGTAGATCAGCTTGCACATTTTTTGCGGGTGACCTTTAGTAAATCAGGCCCATTGAGTAGTTAAAGGAAGGAAGATGTTATTGATAGTAATGTGAAAAGTAAGCCAATGACACCTTATTAACTGTGTGAATGCAAGCATGACAAACATCTAAACAACATGTCTTCTGGGCTGTGGAGGTTTCTCTTCTCCACCAGGACTTCTTACAGTTTAGAGTTTAGTCCTTCAGAGTGATTTGTGACGTTCTCGGGTGTTTTCTTTCTCGTCCTCCAGGATCTGACGGCTCTGGCCAAAGAGCTGCGGGAGCTCCGGCAGGGCGAGGAGACGAGCCGCCCGCCTGTCAAAGTGACGGATTATTCGTCGTCCAGCGAGGAGTCTCACAGCAGCGAGGATGAGGAGGGAGGAGAAGGAGGCTCCAACGACGGCTCGGTGGCCGTCAGCGATATCCCTCGAATCATGTGAGTATTCATGTTTCTGTTCTTTCCTTCCTTCTTTCCTTCCTTCCTCCCTCTTTCTTTACATTTTCCTTTGTTCTTCCCATCCTTTCCTTTCTTTGCTCCCTCCTCCTTCCATACTTCTTTCCTCATTTCCTTCCTTCCTTCCTCCCTTCCTTCCTTCCTTCCTTCCTCCTTTCCTTCCTCTCTTCCCTCTCTCCTAACTTCCTTCCTCTTGTCCTCCCTCCCTCCCTCCTTACTCATTTCCTTCCTTCCTTCCTTCTCTCCTTACTTCCTTCCTCTATCTCCCTCCTTACTCCTTTCCTTCCTCATTCCTTCCTTCCTTCCTTCCTTCCTGCCTTCCTTCTTTCCTCCCTCCCTTCCTTCCTCCTGTCATTCCTTCCACCTTTCCTTCCTTCCTTCCTTCCTCATTCCTACCTTCCTTCCCCCTTTCCTTCTCTCCTTACTTCCTTCCTCTATTCTTTTATGTCTGAGTTTTGAATGCAGAGCCACGTCTAAGATGATTTTCTAACAAGATATACCCAGCTAAATAACGATTTAAAGTAAACAAAGACTCATACAGGAGAGGTTAGAAACTAAAAGGATATAAGACTTCCCTTAAAAACTCAACAATATGCAGGAACGAGGATTTGATCCCTCACCGGCTTCCCACAACACTTATTATGATAACAGCAGTAATTAAAGTAAGTAGGTAAAGTTTATTTATAAATCATTTTACACAGATAACAGTCACAAAGTGTTTCACGTTCAAAATCAAATACAATCATTTAAAATCGAGATAAATAGAAATAAAGACGCCAGATAATATAATATACAAAAGGAACAGACATTGGTGTCAAGGTAAAATATAAAACACCTCACACTACTTAAACACCTGTCTGCACTGATGTGTTTTTAGCTGCTTTTTAAATGAGTCCACAGCATCCAAGGACCTACTGTACAGCTTATTGAGAGACTATTATAAAGCTTCAGGGCCGCCGGCTGAAAGGCGAGGTCTCCCCGAGTCTGCACACATGTCCGAGGCTCAGTAAGAAAACCCTGAGTAGAGGATCTGAAGGCTCGGCTTGTGTTGGACTTTAATAAGTTGAGGAGAAACTGATTCAAACGTCACTCAGCATGAAAAGAGCAGCAGGTATAATGTGCTTTAAGATCCTGAATCCTGAATCCTGAGCTTTAACGTCTATATTTAGTGTTTTTAATTAAATGACAACTTCCTTTATTAATGTAACACGGTTAAGAGATAGAAAGATGTAAGATGAAACATTTAGAAACATATTATCCTTCCTGTCGTCCTCCCGGGTCAAATTGACCCTGTCTGTTTTAACTGTTCCTTCTTTCCTCCCTTCCTTCCTTCCTTCTGTCCTTCCTCCCTCCTTCCCTTCCTCCCTCCCTTTCTCCTTTCCTTCTTCCTTCCTTCCTTCCTTCCATCCTTCCATCATTCCTCCCTTCCTTCCTTCCTTCCTTCTTTCCTTTCCTCCCTTCCTTCCTCCCTCCCTCCCTCCTTTTCTTCCTTCTTTCTTCCTTCCTTCCTTCCTTCCTTCCTTCCTTCCTTCCTTCCTTCCTTCCTTCCATCATTCCTCCCTTCCTTCTTTCCTTTCCTCCCTTCCTTCCTCCCTCCCTCCCTCCTTTTCTTCCTTCTACCTTCCTTCCTTCCTTCCTTCCTTCCATCATTCCTCCCTTCCTTCTTTCCTTTCCTCCATTCCTTCCTTCCTCCCTCCTTTTCTTCCTTCCTTCCTTCCTTCCATCTTTCCTCCCTTCCTTCCTTCCTTCCATCCTTCCATCTTTCCTCCCTTCCTTACTTCCTTCTTTCCTTCCATCCTTCCTTCCTTCCTTCCTTCCTTCTTTTCTTTCCTCCCTTCCTTCCTTCCTCCCCTCCTTTTCTTCCTTCCTTCCTTCATTCCTTCCTTCCCTTCCTCCTCCTTCCTTCCTTCCTTCTTTCCTTCCATCTTTCCTTCCTTCCTTCCTTCCTTCCTTTCTTCCATCATTCCTTCCTTCCTTCTTTCCCTTCCTTCCTTCCTCCCTCCTTTTCTTCCTTCCTTCCTTCCTTTCAGCCTTCCTTCCTTCCTTCCTTCCTTCCATCATTCCTTCCTTCCATCTTTCCTTCCTTCCTTGGCTCGAGGACAACAGGAGGGTTAAAAAAGAAAACGTTTTGTGTTTCAGGCCGGCGGCGAGTCAAAGCACAAACGAGCCCTTCGGGATGATGGGAGGTCAGAACGACATGCACGGCGACTCATACGGGAACAGCTCCCAGGACGGCACCCTGATGATGCGTGAGGTGAGGTGCCCCTCTGTTTTGTTGACCTTTAACCCCCCCCCCCCGGGGGCCTCGCTGACTTGCTGACTCCACAGAAACACGACTCATAACAAAGACCGAGGCTCAGCCAATCACAAACCAGTCCCACTTCACCGCTGAGTGTCACTCCAACTCCAGTAACACTCTCAGCTGAGGAGGGCATTTCTAATGAAGGAGGGAACGGTATAAATGGATAGCTAAATTATGGGACACACTTGTCACACTACTGGGGCAAGGAAGCAGCAGTCACCATGGCGACAGATAGATAGCTGTTATGTTATTTCACGCTTTACGCAGTCTTATGAGCGGGCCTCGTGCTGCAGGATTATAATGAAGCAGCAGTTCAACTCTCAGCTTAGCCTCTGAAATAAACTTAATATGTCCTCTTGTATCCTCGTTGTTTCATCACGACAGTAACTGATGAGACATCGGTCCGCTTGTTAATGTCATCCTCGAGCCCTGAGATACCTGAACTCCTTCATTTGGTGCAGACAGTGACTCGTTTTCCTGACTAACATGTCGTCAGTGTCTCATCGTCGCTGCTTCACATTCAGCTGCAAACTGTCCCACACATTCAGCTGCAAACTGTCCCACAACATCTGGAAAGCAGAGACAAACATTCAGACTATTTATTAGTTTTAATGAGCAAACGAGTCAGTTTATTACTTAAAAAAACAAAAAGGAAAACAAAAAAAGCAAGCGATGTGAAGTGGAGGAGGTTATGTTGGCTGAAAGGAAGTGAGGAGGAGGAGGAAACTACAAAGAAAGAGCAGGTAGAGATTTATAGTGTTGTTAATTTGATGTATTTATTTTATTAACCGACCGTAGAGTCCGTAATTAAGTTTAAATCATTATGCATTCACCCAGCCAGCATGTCCATGTGGGGTTAATGTGGGTTATATGGGTACTGAGTGGGCTTGAACTGGGCAAATGTTGGTGATCCCACATGTTTTCAGTAACATGGGCTGGCTAATAGGCCCAGTTTAACCTCCTGCAACCCTGCATCCTCATATCTGGACATCACATTTTGGGTTTGCTGGACCTTATACTTCATTCTGGTGAACTTTGACTTGTTGTCCTCTTTTGTACACGCCTCTTTGTGCCACCTAGTGGTAGAAAAAGCACATTACAGTGTAGAAATCAGATGCAAAATGAAATAGTGTCATGTGATTTTTGCAGACTTTTCCAACCATCGTTTGCATGACAGTGTCCCCAAAACCCCAAAATACACAAGATCAGCACAAAATATTCACTTTTAACTGATTTAATACAAAAGATAACAGCTTTAAACTAGTCTAAGTAGCCTGTAATACATTGTGTGTTTGTGTGCAATATATGAAATGAATGTCTCCTCCTCTTGTGTTGAAAGCCAGTGCCCACCCGCCCCTGCTAAACCAAACACAGAAACAAACACACCCAGTTAAAAAGCGGGGCTCGGTGTCCCTCCTCTCTCTCTCCCTCTCTCTCTGTCCCTCTCTCTCTCTCTCGCTCTCTTTCTCTCTCTCCCCTCTCTCTCTCTCCCTCTCCCTCTCCCTCTCTCTCTCCCTCTCCCTCTCTCTCTGTCCCTCTCTCTCTCTCTCGCTCCCTCTCCCTCTCCCCTGTCCCTCTCTCCCTCTTTCTCTCTCTCTCTCTCCCTCTCTCTCTCTTTCTCTCTCTCTCTCTCTCTCCCTCTCTCTTCTCCCTCCCTCTCTAACTCTCTCTTTGTCTCTTTCCCTCTCTCTTTCCCTCTCTCTTTCCCTCTCTCTCTCCCTCTCCCTCTCTCTCTCTGTCTCTTTCTCTCTCTCTCTATCTCTCCCGCTCTCCCTCTCTCTCTCTGTCTCTTTCTCTCTCTCTCTATCTCTCCCTCTCTCCCCCCTCTCTCTCACCCTCCCCCTCTCTCTCTCTCTCTCTCTCTCCGTCCACCTGACCTGTCAATCAAACATCCTGGCCGCTCTCCCACACAGCCGCCTGCCCCTCTCTCTCTCTTTTTCCAGAGACACGGGGAACGGAGGCGAAGCTCTACCGCCAGCAACGGTTTCCCCGGCAACGCTAATCTGTTCCTCGGCAACACAAATCTCCCCGATTTGGTGCAAGCAAAGCACCTCGCCCCTGGTCTCACCCGGTGACGCCCTCCCAGGGGCCCAAGTAGGTTCAGTAGCATCTAAACCAACCCCCCCCCCCCCCCCCCCCCCCCCCCCACCACCACCACCACCACCTCCGCCCCCCGAAACACCCCCAAACCTGATCCTGAAAGACTGCCACCTGCCTCACCTCTTCCCCCTTTCGCCCCCCCCCCCCCTCCCACACACCTGCTCACAACCCCGTCACCTTTATCAGGGTGGGAAATTACCAGCAGCCACCAGTAAACACCACTTTTCATCCTCTTTCAGCTCGTAGATTTTTGGGTTTTAGTTTTCTTCTCAGCTTCGTTTTTAGGCTTCTAGTCTCAATAAACACGACGTACACAAAAAAACAACAATAATAAACATAATTCTGCTTCATTAACCCTCCTGTTGTCCTCGAGTCAAGGTAGGAAGGGAGGAAGAAGGAAGGAAAGGAGGGAGGAAGGGAGTAAGGAGGAAGGAAAGGAGGGAGGAAGGAAGGGGGAAGGAAGGGAGGAAAAGGAGGAAGGAAAGGAAGCAGGGAAGGACAGAGGAAAGAAGGAAGGGAGGAAGGTAGGGGGAGGAAAGAAAGAGAAGGAGGGAGGGAGGAAGAAGGAAGGGAAGGAAGGAAAGAAAGAGGGAAGGAAAGATGGAGGAAGGAAGGGAGGAAGGACAGAAAGATGGAGGAAGGAAAGAAGGAAGGGAGGAAAGAGAGAGGAAGGAAAGAAAGAGAGAAGGAGGGAGGGAGGACAGAAGGAAGGAAGGAAGGAACATAAAGGACACGAATGTTAAATAATGTTAAAAGCTAAACAGTGATGAAATTAAACTGTCTTTGAAAACGCTTGAAGCTGAAACCACACTGTGATAAAGGGACCACTGCTATGAAAGATCATCAATCAATAGCACTACTATTTTAAGTTTACTGTTATTTTTCAAGTAAACAAATAAACATTTAATAGTTGCAGCTTCTCAAATGTGAAAATGAACTGCTTTTTCTTTTCCTTTCATCAGATATAAACTGAATATCTTTGAGTTTTTGGACAAAATAAAACATTTAATGACATCATCCCAGGCTTAACATTCAATCAATTATCAAGAAACTTATCATCAGATTCATTTAATTTGTTTAATTTCTGTCGATCAACACTCTGATTAGTTGTTCGTTGCTCTTCTGGTTCGTGTTGTTTTGACCTCTTTGCATCACAGAGCAGCAGGGGATTCTGGGAAATAAAGTTTCAAAGCTTCAGAAACTTGTGGCACCTTTAATTTCCTGCCCTGTCCTTGAGATCCGTCCTGCTTTTGCTGCCGTGCCCCCCCCCCCCCTTCACCCCCCATAGATGGAACAATGTGGACTTCCTCCCCTCCTCCTCCACTCGTATGATCCCTCTCTCTTCCTCTCTCTTTCTTTCTTTCCTTCCCTCCCTTTCTCTCTCAGTTCTCTCCAGCCTCTGATCCAGAAAGCGTCCTTCATCCCGTCCCCGAGCACCTGATACAGGCAGCTGATCAAGATAAAGGAAGCACGCAGAGTTTAAAAATGTGTTTCTGAAGATCATCACACACAAAGTGATGAAATATCTGATAGAAGAAAAGATGCTGAAACCTTTTATCACAGAAACAGACTCATGTAGAGCTTCAAAAGAGCTTTAAAGTTGTTTTAGAGCCTCATGATGACACTGAACACATCGTATGTTTCCTTTATTTTGTCAGAATCACGTTTCTTTGACAC
>NC_084989.1:23361327-23406327 GCF_963691925.1 Scomber scombrus
TGACAGTCGACTTTCCTCAGACCCACAAACTCCTGTATAAAGCGACACTGACACACACACACACACACACATACACACACAGACACACACACACACACACTCACAGTCTCTCACACACACACATACATACACACACACACACACACACACACACAGACACACACACACACACACTGACACACACACACACACACACACACACACTCTCTCTCTCACCCACACACACAGACACACACACACACACACACACTGACACACACACACAGACACACACACACACATACACACACAGACACACACACACTCACGAACACACATACACACTCTCTCTCACACACACACACACACACACACACACACACACACAGTCTCTTCTCTCTGAACTCTGAACTAACCATGTTGCTGTTTCATTTCCACTCTTCCTCTCTTCTCTCATCCTGTCTTTCATCCCTTCTTTCATCGTCCTTCAGAGCTATAAGAAAGCTGTAGACGAGGTCAGTGACATTTCTCCTCCTTCACCTCCCTCCCCTTCCCCTTCTCTTTCTTTCTCTCTCTCTCTCTCTCACTCCATCTTTCCTCTCTATTAAATCTCTTTGCACTTATTTGTCATGACTGGAAAAGTTTGATGTTTTTCAGTCATGATGATGATTTTAATTTATTAACATGCATAAGACTAAAAACTCTGCTGCCACCTCAGAGGGAGCGATAATAACAGAACATCACTTCCTGCTTGCTGAGGTGCCTTTGAGCAAAGCTTTGACCCCCAACTGCTGCTCAGTACTCCGCAACTTCCAGACGTCATATTCACTGAATGTCTAAGTGTCTTCAGGTCAAATCTGTTCTTCCAAAAATAGAAAACCTCTCTGCTCGTCTCACCTGAGAACACACACATTCCTCCTGTGATGATTAAGATGCATCACATGATCAGAGCTGATAGAGACATTATACACACTGATGTTCAGATACTTACTGAACATTATTTATATAGCTCATTAATGATAAACTGAGAGCATGTGTGACTACAGTAGATACTAAGGTGGTAAATTTCATATTATGACACATAACGGTCTTAAATAAAGGTTTATAGAATGATTTTTAACCCTTATATGTTCACATTCTTAATTAAACAGACCTTCAACATGACTGCCATAGCTGACAGTTACAGTAGATTGTTTTTCAGATTTATTTTAGGGAATTTTTTTGCCTTTTATTTTTGTAAGTGCTTGGCAGAGAGGCCGACAGGAAACAGAGAGAAAGAGAGAGAGAGAGAGAGAGAGAGAGAGAGAGAGAGAGAGAGAGAGGGCGAGAGAGAGAGAGAGAGAGAGAGAGAGAGAGAAGGCGAGAGAGAGAGAGAGGAATGACCTGCAGCTAAGGTTGAACCAGAGATGCTTCCATTATGTTGTATGCACTGTAACCACTTGACTACCAAAAGCTTCCAGTTACAGGTGATTTAATAATTATGAACTTTATTTATAGAGAGCTTTTCCATGTCCGAGTTACAAAGTGCTTCACAAGGCAGCAACATACACAAATTATAAAATAATTACGTTTATAAAAGAGAACAAAAAAAAAAAGAAATTTAATGGAGGAAAAAAGCAAAAATAGACTAAATTAGAGTCCATGTTGTTCCTCTGCTGCCAACATTAATATACAGCATCGAATGAGGAAGAAATCATTCAAAAATCATAGACTGAGAAACACAGTTTAGCACTTTTTTCTTCTTCTCTTTCTCTCTCTCTCTCTCTCTCTCTCTCTCTCTCTCTCCCTTTCTCTCTCTCTCTCTCTTTCTTTCTTTCTTTCTCCCTCTCTCTCTCCCTCTCTCTCCCTCTTTCTCTCTCTCTCCCTCTCTCTCCCTCTCCCTCTCCCTCTCTCTCTCTCTCTCTCTCTCTCCCTCTCTCTCCCTGTCTCTCTCTCTCTCTCTCCCTCTCTCTCCCTGTCTCTTTCTCTCTCTCTCTCCCTCCCTCTCTCCCTCTCTCTCTTTCTCTCTTTCTGATTAGATAAACAACTTTTCATTACTTCCTGTTATCACTCTCATGTTTCATTTCTACAATCACACTTTCTCTTCTTTCTCTTCTTCCATATTATCTCTTCTCTCTCTCTCTCTCTATGTGTCATCAGGAGGAGTTGGTAAGATAACCCCCCCCTCCCCCAGATACCCCCCCCCTCCCACCTTGTCACATGACCAATCAGCTCCCTCTCTGCTGCTAACTGTCACACTCAGAGTGTATTTATAGGCACGAGCCCCTCCTGACTTCTAACCTTTAGTCCCTGCTACACCGAGGCATGGTGGCACCTTTAGTTTGACCTTCTTCCTCCTCCTCCTCCTCTTCCTCCTCCTCCTCCTCCTCCTCCTGCACCGCCCTGCTGCTCGCTGCCCTCCCAGTGATGGACAGACTCTGTGATGTCTGACTAACAGCTTGCATTGTATAATAATAATTAACACTTCTCCTTTTTATCCTTCTGAAGATAGAAATAGTGAAGTAGTGATTTATCTGAGCTGGTAAACCTAAAGCTGACTTTTTTCTTTGGTACTGACTGAAAGTTGTCTGATAATTTTAAAAAAACTATAGTCGGCATCAAATGTTCAGTTTTATAATCTGGCTTGCTTATTCTTTGATGTCAGATAGTTTAGTGTTTTAATGCCTGGATCACTGCTTATGTTCAGATATCTGTCTTTTGTAGAAAAATACCCAGAAAAAGAAATGTATTAACCCTCCTGTTGTCCTCGAGTCAAGGAAGGAAGGGAGGAAGAAGGGAGGAAGAAGGAAGGAAAGGAGGGAGGAAGGGAGGAAGAAGGAAGGAAAGGAGGGAGGAAGGAAGCAAGAAGGAAGGAAAGGAGGGAGGAAGGGAGGAAAGGAGGGAGGGAGGGAGGAAGGAAGAAGGAAGGAAAGGAGGGAGGAAGGTAGGAGGGAAGGAAGGAAGGTACTGTAGGAGGGAGGGAGGCAAGAAGGAAGGAGGGAGGGAGGGAGGGAGGTAATGGGGAGGAAAGAAAGAGAGAAGGAGAGATGGAGGAAAGAAGGAAGGGAGGAAGGAAGGAAGGAAGAAAGGGGATGGATGAAGGAAGGAGGGAAGGAAAGAAGGAGGGAGGGAGGAAGGAAGGACAGATGGAAGGAAGGAAGGGAGGAAAGAAGGCACAGTCAAAAAGACGGGGTCAATTTGACCCGGGAGGACGACAGGAAGGTTAAAGTAGATTATTGTGTTATTAATGCTAAAACTAAATATAGAAAATACTTATTAATGTTATTATAAATAAATTCTTATTAATCTAATATTATTCATCGCAGACCCCTCACATTTACAGTAGACTATCAGGGAAAATGTGACACTATTTATTCCATATCTTCATTATTTATCTCTCTGGCTGCATGTGTCCTCAGTTTATCGACAGCCAGACTCAGAGATGTTTAATGATGTACATCTGGACTCTTCCTGGTGTCATTTTACGGTTTATTTAAGTTGCACAGAAACAGCTGAACTGTAAGATGACTTCCTCCTAATTAACACTTTAACTCAGCTATGGAGACATTTTGCGCTTCGTACCATATCGATCTAGATTTTAATTAAATGTCAATCTGGCTTCTCATTAAAGTGTCGGACTCTCGTATTGATTAAAGTGTAGCACAGATGCTTTGACCAGACAGATACAGCAGATAATTAAGATGAAAACTCTCCAACCAACCAAATACTGAAGACATATTGGGCCTGATTTACTAAGATCCCAAATAAAGGTACTAAATAGCTGCACAGTGCAATAGATTGTGTGTTTAGTTATTGTGTGTTTTGCAGGTGATCTACTAAGAATAACTGTAAATGAAAACAGGTGCAACAGGTGCAGACAGCAGTATTTAAATGAGGGTTTTGTGTCTTAATGGAGAGTTTGGACGAGCAGAAAGCTGCAAGAACAAAATGAAATGTGATCAGGTTCTAGTGGAAGAGGTTAACTAATATATTGAGTTATAACAACAACTAATATTACCAGAGAAACCCACATATGGGAGAGTATGAGTGACAAAGTCAATGTTAGTAAAACCACAAATATTCCACTTTAAAAATATTAACACAGGTGGAAAAAATCCGTCCTGTGTGTATTCTGTCATTGTGCCTCTGTCTCCTCGTCTCCATGGTAACAGCAGGTTAATACCTGTACTTCAAACTTATTATTTATAGACAAAGTTACCGTCAGAAAAATTACCTTCAGGTTTGGTAAATCAAAATGCGTGTGCTAAATAATATATTTGCATTTTCTCCTCCCTGTATTTTGCGCACTGGGGTTAAAACGATCAGTTTGCACATTTTTTGCGGGTGACCTTTAGTAAATCAGGCCCATTGAGTAGTTAAAGGAAGGAAGATGTTATTGATAGTAATGTGAAAATGAAGCCAATGACACCTTATTAACTGTGTGAATGCAAGCATGACAAACATCTAAACAACATGTCCTCTGTGCTGGTGGAGGTTTCTCTTCTCCACCAGGACTTCTGAGAGTTTAGAGTTTAGTCCTTCAGAGTGATTTGTGACGTTCTCTGGTGTTTTCTTTCTCGTCCTCCAGGATCTGACGGCTCTGGCCAAAGAGCTGCGGGAGCTCCGGCAGGGCGAGGAGACGAGCCGCCCGCCTGTCAAAGTGACGGATTATTCGTCGTCCAGCGAGGAGTCTCACAGCAGCGAGGACGAGGAGGGAGGAGAAGGAGGCTCCAACGACGGCTCGGTGGCCGTCAGCGATATCCCTCGAATCATGTGAGTAGTCATGTTTATGCTAAAGGTTGTAAGTGTGACTGTTCCTTCTTTCCTTCCCTCCTTCTTTCCTTCCCTCCTTCTTTCCTTCCTCCCTCTTTCTTTAATTTTTCCTTCATTCTTCCCCTCCTTTCCTCTTTCTTTGCTCCCTCCTCCTTCCATACTTCTTTCCTCATTTCCTTCCTTCCTTCCTTCCTTCCTTCCTTCATCCTTTCCTTCCTCTCTTCCTTATCTCCTAACTTCCTTCCTCTTTTCCTCCCTCCCTCCCTCCTTACTCCTTTCCTTCCTTCCTTCCTTCCTTCCTTCCTTCCTTCTCTCCTTACTTCCTTCCTCTTTTCCTCCCTCCTTACTCCTTTCCTTCCTCATTCCTTCCTTCCTCTTTTCCTCCCTCCTTACTCCTTTCCTTCCTCATTCCTTCCTTCTTTCCTTCCTCCCTCCCTTCCTTCCTTGACGTGAGGACAACAGGAGGGTTAAAGTGTGTACTTTATATGCTCTCCTACCATGTTTTATATCGTGCTTAAAGTTATTTATGCTGTTTATTTTAATCTGCTTTTAGGTGGATTTATTATATGTCTGAGTTTTTAATGCAGAGCCACATTTAAGATAATTTTCTTGCAAGATATACCCAGCTAAATAACGACTTAAAGTAAACAAAGGCTCATACAGGAGAGGTTAGAAACTAAAAGGACATAAAACTGCTCTTAAAAACTCAACATTATGCAGGAACGAGGATTTGATCCCTCACCGGCTTCCCACAGCACTTATTTATTGTTTTAAATCTGGACAGGAGCGACCAAAACAAGAAATACAGCATCCAAAAATGTTGTTTTTTTTAGATGATAACAGCAGTAATTAAAGTAAGTAGGTAAAGTTTATTAATAAAGCATTTTACACAGATAACAGTCACAACGTGTTTCACATTCAAAATCAACTACAATCATTTAAAATCGAGATAAATAGAAAATAAAGACACCAGATAATATAATATACAAAAGGAACAGACATCGGTGTCAAGGTAAAATATAAAACACCTCACACTACTTAAACACCTGTCTGCACTGATGTGCTTTTAGCTGCTTTTTAAATGAGTCCACAGCATCCAAGGACCTACTGTACAGCTTATTGAGAGACTATTATAAAGCTTCAGGGCCGCCGGCTGAAAGGCAAGGCAAGGTCTCCCCGAGTCTTTACACATGTCCGAGGCTCAGTAAGAAAACCCTGAGTAGAGGATCTGAAGGCTCGGCTCGTGTTGGACTTTAATAAGTTGAGGAGTCTCTGATTCAAACGTCACTCAGCATGAAAAGAGCAGCTGGTATAATGTGCTTTCCTCCCTTCCTTCCTTTCCTTCCTTTCCTTCCTTCTTCCTGCCTTCCTTCCTTTCCTTCCTTCTTCCTTCCTTCCTTCCTTCCATCTTTTCTTCTTTCCTTTCCTCCCTTCCTTCCTTCCTCCCTCCTTTCCTTCCTTCCTTCTTTCCATCCTTCCATCTTTCCTCCCTTCCTTCCTTACTTCCTTCCATCCTTCCATCTTTCCATCCTTCCTTCTTTCCCTTCCTTCCTTCCTCCCTCCTTTTCTTCCTTCCTTCCTTCCTTCCTTCTTTCCTTCCATCTTTCCTTCCTTCCTTCCTTCCCTCCTTCTTTCCTTCCTTACTTCCTTACTTCCTTCCATCCATCATTCCTTCCTTCCATCTTTCCTTCCCTCCTTGGCTCGAGGACAACAGGAGGGTTAAAAAACTAAACTTTTTGTGTTTCAGGCCGGCGGCGAGTCAAAGCACAAACGAGCCCTTCGGTATGATGGGAGGTCAGAACGACATGCACGGCGACTCATACGGGAACAGCTCCCAGGACGGCACCCTGATGATGCGTGAGGTGAGACGCCCCTCTGTTTTGTTGACCTTTAACCCCCCCCCCCCCGGGGGCCTCGCTGACTTGCTGACTCCACAGAAACACGACTCATAACAAAGACCGAGGCTCAGCCAATCCCAAACCAGTCCCACTTCACCGCTGAGTGTCACTCCAACTCCAGTAACACTCTCAGCTGAGGAGGGCATTTCTAATGAAGGAGGGAACGGTATAAATGGATAGCTAAATTATGGGAGGCCCTTGTCACACTACTGGGACAAGGAAGCAGCAGTCACCATGGCGACAGATAGATAGCTGTTATGTTATTTCACGCTTAACGCAGTCTTATGAGCGGCCTCGTGCTGCAGGATTATAATGAAGCAGCAGTTCAACTCTCAGCTTAGCCTCTGAAATAAACTTAATATGTCCTCTTGTATCCTCGTTGTTTCATCACGACAGTAACTGATGAGGCATCGGTCCGCTTGTTAATGTCATCCTCGAGCTCCGAGATACCTGAACTCCTTCATTTGGTGCAGACAGTGACTCGTTTTCTGACTAACATGTCGTCAGTGTCTCATCCTCACTGCTTCACATTCAGCTGCAAACTGTCCCACAACATCTGGAAAGCAGAGACAAAACATTCAGACTATTTATTAGTTTTAATGAGCAAACGAGTCAGTTTATTACTTAAAAAAACAAAAAGGAAGACACAAAAAGAAAGCGATGTGAAGTGGAGGAGGTTATGCTGGCTGAAAGGAAGTGAGGAGGTAGAGGAGGAAACTAGAAAGAAAGAGCAGGTAGAGATTTATAGTGTCGTTAATTTGATGTATTTATTGTATTAACCGACCGTAGAGTCCGTAATTAAGTTTAAATCATTATGCATTCACCCAGCCAGCATGTCCATGTGGGGTTAATGTGGGTTATGTGGGTACTGAGTGGGCTTGAACTGGGCAAATTTTGGTGATCCCACATGTTTTCAGTAACATGGGCTGGCTAATAGGCCCAGTTTAACCTCCTGCAACCCTGCATCCTCATATCTGGACATCACATTTTGGGTTTGCTGGACCTTATACTTCATTCTGCTGAACTTTGACTTGTTGTCCTCTTTCGTACACGCCTCTTTGTGCCACCCAGTGGTAGAAAAAGCACATTACAGTGTAGAAATCAGATGCAAAATGAAATAGTGTCATGTGATTTTTGCAGACTTTTCCAACCATCGTTTCCATGACAATGTCCCAAAACCCCAAAATACACAAGATCAGCACAAAATATTCACTTTTAACTGATTTAATACAAAAGATAACAGCTTTAAACTAGTCTAAGTAGCCTGTAATACATTGTGTGTTTGTGTGCGATATATGAAATGAATGTCTCCTCCTCTTGTGTTGAAAGCCAGTGCCCACCCGCCCTGCTAAACCAAACACAGAAACAAACACACCCAGTTAAAAAGCGGGGCTCGGCGTCCCTCCTCTCTCTCTCCCTCTCCCTCTCTCTCTGTCCCTCTCTCTCTCTCTCGCTCTCTTTCTCTCTCTCTCTCTCCCTCTCTCTCTCCCTCTCTCTCTCTTTCTCTCGCTCCCTCTCCCTCTCCCTCTCGCTCTCTCTCTGTCCCTCTCTCCCTCTTTCTCTCTCTCTGTCTCTGACTCTCTCTCTCTGTCTCTTTCTCTCTCTCTCTATCTCTCCCGCTCTCCCTCTCTCTCTCTCTCTCTATCTATCTCTATCTCTCCCTCTCTCCCCCTCTCTCTCACCCTCCCCCTCTCTCTCTCTCTCTCTCTCTCCGTCCACCTGACCTGTCAATCAAACATCCTGGCCGCTCTCCCACACAGCCGCCTGCCCCTCTCTCTCTCTTTTTCCAGAGACACGGGGAACGGAGGCGGAGCTCTACCGCCAGCAACGGTTTCCCCGGCAACGCTAATCTGTTCCTCGGCAACACAAATCTCCCCGATTTGGTGCAGCAAAGCACCTCGCCCCTGGTCTCACCCGGTGACGCCCTCCCAGGGGCCCAAGTAGGTTCAGTAGCATCTAATCCAACTCTCGGCCCCCCCCCCCCCCACCACCACCTCCGCCCCCCGAAACACCCCCAAACCTGATCCTGAAAGACTGACATCTGCCTCACCTCTTCCCCCCCCCCCCCCCCCCCCCCCCCCCCCCCCCTCCCACACACCTGCTCACAACCCTGTCACCTTTATCAGGGTGGGAAATTACCAGCAGCCACCAGTAAACACCACTTTTCATCCTCTTTCAGCTCGTAGATTTTTGGGTTTTAGTTTTCTTCTCAGCTTCGTTTTTAGGCTTCTGGTCTCAATAAACACGACGTACACAAAAAAACAACAATAATAAACATTATTCTGCTTCATTAACCCTCCTGTTGTCCTCGAGTCAAGGTAGGAAGGGAGGAAGAAGGAAGGAAAGGAGGGAGGAAGGGAGTAAGGAGGAAGGAAGAAGGGAGGGAGGAAGGAAGGGGGAAGGAAGGGAGGAAAAGGAGGAAGGAAAGGAAGCAGGGAAGGACAGAGGAAAGAAGGAAGGGAGGAAGGTAGGGGGAGGAAAGAAAGAGAAGGAGGGAGGGAGGAAAGAAGGAAGGGAAGGAAGGAAAGAAAGAGGGAAGGAAAGATGGAGGAAGGAAGGGAGGAAGGACAGAAGGATGGAGGAAGGAAAGAAGGAAGGGAGGAAAGAGAGAGGAAGGAAAGAAAGAGAGAAGGAGGGAGGGAGGACAGAAGGAAGGAAGGAAGGAACATAAAGGACACAAATGTTAAATAATGTTAAAAGCTAAACAGTGATGAAATTAAACTGTCTTTGAAAACGCTTGAAGCTGAAACACACTGTGATAAAGGGACCACTGCTATGAAAGATCATCCATCAATAGCACTACTATTTTTAGTTTACTGTTATTTTTCAAGTAAACAAATAAACATTTAATAGTTGCAGCTTCTCAAATGTGAAAATGAACTGCTCTTTCTTTTCCTTTCATCAGATATAAACTGAATATCTTTGAGTTTTTGGACAAAATAAAACATTTAATGACATCATCCCAGGCTTAACGATCAATCAATTATCAAGAAACTTATCATCAGATTCATTTATAAAGTTTAATTTCTGTCGATCAACACTCTGATTAGTTGTTCGTTGCTCTTCTGGTTCGTGTTGTTTTGACCTCTTTGCATCACAGAGCAGCAGGGGATTCTGGGAAATAAAGTTTCAAAGCTTCAGAAACTTGTGGCACCTTTAATTTCCTGCCCTGTCCTTGAGATCCGTCCTGCTTTTGCTGCCGTGCCCCCCCCACCCCCCACAACCCCCCATAGATGGAACAATGTGGACTTCCTC
The DNA here is from genome assembly GCF_963691925.1 of Scomber scombrus. Classification (NCBI taxonomy): domain Eukaryota; kingdom Metazoa; phylum Chordata; class Actinopteri; order Scombriformes; family Scombridae; genus Scomber; species Scomber scombrus. Next base: position 23,371,212 of record NC_084989.1, read on the forward strand.
CCCTCCTTCCTCCACTCGTATGATCCCCCTCTCTTCCTCTCTCTTTCTTTCTTTCTTTTCCTTCCCTCCCTTTCTCTCTCAGTTCTCTCCAGCCTCTGATCCAGAAAGCGTCCTTCATCCCGTCCCCGAGCACCTGATACAGGCAGCTGATCAAGATAAAGGAAGCACGCAGAGTTTAAAAATGTGTTTCTGAAGATCATCACACACAAAGTGATGAAATATCTGATAGAAGAAAAGATGCTGAAACCTTTTATCACAGAAACAGACTCATGTAGAGCTTCAAAAGAGCTTTAAAGTTGTTTTAGAGCCTCATGATGACACTGAACACATCGTATGTTTCCTTTATTTTGTCAGAATCACGTTTCTTTGACACAGCTGCTCGTTGTGGTTTAACCTTCCCTAACAACGTAAAACCATCAGTGAAACACCTGACTGACTCTCCTCTGTGTGTCTCTGTGTGATTGACAGTACGGGATGGGGAGCGGCAGCGGCTCCAAATCGTCCTTCACACCGTTCGTTGATCCGAGGGTTTACGGGACGTCACCGACTGATGATGATGATGATAACATCTCTGCCTCAGGTACGTCTTCATCAGGACACTCACTGATGACTCACAGGGGTGTTAAGATCATTAAGAAGATTAAAAAAACATAAATCTGCTTCATTAAATACTATTAATAGCTTAACAGTGATGAAATGAAACAAGTCTTTGATTGAAAATACTCAGAATTGATCCTAGAGGTAAGAATCACCAGAGGCTCCACGATACGATACGACATAAAACAAAGTGTACGACCACACACTTGATTTTCTTTTAGATTCTCTTTCTGCAACATGTTGTGCAGGTTAATGTCCTCAGCTGCACTCACTATATATATAACGTCTCTAGTCCGTCTCCTCGACTGCCTCCTTTTTTTTTTCAGCATCTAACTTCAAGTCAAATCACCACAAAGATACAAATGTGTTTTGACAGCTGTAGAAATATTTTCTCCTCTCGTTCGACTACGCTGCTAAATTTGTTTCATCTGCCGTTTTCCCGACAGCAGAGCTCGAAGAGGTTTATCATAGTGTGAAATTCTTCTTTTGTGAATAAAACAGAAAAGCAGAGGCTGATTTGTGCAGAAATGTTATAGGTTTTGATTATACAATTGATCAAAAACTCCTCATTTCATCTGCCAAAGGGCTTCAAATACAAACATTGATGGTGCAATTTTTACATAAAACATAAAATGCATCAAGTCAGGATATAAAAGCAACATATGGCAACATAAAGAGACATTTAAACATGATTAGAAGTGTTAAATTGGAAATAAAATTAAGCTAAAATAGATTGAATACAGATTAAAACAGGAGAACAAAAAGTTACAGTGCAGTGTGAGATATTAACCCTAAAATCTGGATTTATATAAACAGATTTTACATGATGTTTTTTGTGTGTTGTGTTGCAGCGCTGTTTGCTGATGAGCTGCTGAAACACGAGCAGGAGCAGGCGCGGCTCAACGAGGCCCGAAAGATCTCCGTGGTGAACGTCAACCCGACCAACATCCGACCGCACAGCGACACGCCCGAGATCCGCAAATACAAGAAACGCTTCAACTCTGAGATCCTGTGTGCAGCTCTGTGGGGTGAGACCATAGACTGTATATAAAATGGACGTAACATCCGTTGGTTTGTGGACTGCTGCTCGGAAGCCAATAGTATCGGATCTGAGCAGCGCCATCTTGAAAATTTCTGGTGCATACCGGGTAAAAAAAAACAACCGGATTCTACTTATATGGGCATCAGGAGGAGCATGAGGCGCCCTCCTGAACCTGTGAACCAATCAACCTGTCAATCACGACGTAGCCACGCCCTAATGCATACCCTGCTTTATCGTCACATATAAAATCAGGGAGGCCAAAATGTCCCAAATGAACATCATACTGCATTGAAGAAGGCTTTAAACTAGCGATCGAGACCATAAACACATTTTGAAAACGTTTACTGAGGTTAGAAATCAAGTGAGAAGTTGGTGAATTCTCCATTGACTTGTATAGAGACGGAAGTCCTTTTGACACCAAAACGGTCGCCCCCTGGTGGCCTTTTGATAGAATGCAGTTTTAAGTTACTTCCACGTTGGCCTCATTTCAGAGGACCGGAGTTCCCCGCCTGGGTGAGACGCTCCCCTAAACACTCATAATAGCAATAGTAATAACCTTCAGTCTCTCAGGCAGTAACAACCAGACATCTGTGTGTGTGTGTGTGTGTGTGTGTTTAGGAGTGAACCTGCTGGTGGGAACAGAGAACGGCCTGATGCTGCTGGACAGAAGCGGTCAGGGCAAAGTTTACAACCTGATAAATCGACGGCGCTTCCAACAGATGGACGTCCTGGAGGGACTCAACGTCCTCGTCACCATCTCAGGTTGGTATGACTCTTTTTAAAGGAGAGTCTGCACATTTACAGCTATATATTTATATATTCTGTGTCTCTACTGGAATATCTTTACATGATTTCCAGTTAAAAACTCCTTATTTATCTTATTCTGGTCCATATATTTCTATAACATCGTCCTCTCTGTCATTCGCTCTTTCCGTAAATTTCCAAAACCTTGCTTTCGGTTGTCATGGCGATGGATCTGTTGACACATGAGGTCATCAGCAGTTACAATGAGCTGAAACTCAACTATAAAGCTTTATAGTTGAGTTTCAGCTCATTGTTTAACTGTCTGGCTGCAACTTTACTGTTCTGGTTCACTCTCAGAGGTCTCATAGCCTCGTTTTCAGAGAAAAATCTAGAAAAAAAAACACAGTACTCTACCTGCTCACAGACACAGTTATCTGTAGACTAGCTGGTGAACATAGTGGAGCATTTAGATATTTCCCTCAGGAGTTGGTAGAGAGTAAAAACAGAGCTAAGAGAGAGAATATTGGACTTCACATTCAGCAGGTGGACAGAAACACGATGAACTAATGAATGATAATGTTGATCAGTAACTGCTGGATGTGGAAATAAAACAGCTGTTTCAACATACCTGCTTAGAAGCTGATGATATGTCAGTGTTGTGTTCACTACCTGTTTCTGCTTGATCACAGTTATAGTTGCCAATATTTCTTGTTTCTCTTGGTCAATTTTTAAGTGCCACTGGTTTGGAGTTCAAATAGAAAACAACACAAGATGTCAAAGATGTTTCTGTTTTTGGCAGGTTTCACTTGGTATGTCTTGTTCATTTTATAGCTGCCTTTAAATCTACAGATGGATCTGAAGGTTCTGCTGATGATTGAGAGGCAGCTCTTTACACTGATGCATCATTATTAGTATATATAACTTTTCTACTTTCTACAAACCAGGGAAGAAGAACAAGCTGCGTGTCTACTACCTGTCCTGGCTGAGGAACAGGATATTACACAATGACCCCGAAGTGGAGAAGAAACAGGGTTGGATCACAGTCGGAGAGCTGGAGGGCTGCGTGCACTACAAAGTCGGTACGGAAACTTAATCTGTACAAAGGAGTGAAGTAGAAGTATAAAAATGGACTTGTTTACTCTCCACCGGTGTGTTAAAGGTCACCAGATAACCAGGATAAATGTGTGTTTTCTCCTCCTGCAGTGAAATATGAGAGGATTAAATTCTTGGTGATCGCTCTGAAGAACGCCGTTGAGATCTACGCCTGGGCTCCTAAACCCTACCACAAGTTCATGGCCTTCAAGGTGAGGAGGGTCGGGTTGTAGAGTTGGATAAAAGTGGATATAACCCTCCTGTTGTCCTCGAGTCAAGGAAGGAAGGGAGGAAGAAGGAAGGAAAGGAGGGAGGGAAGGGAGGGAGGAAGGAAGGATGGAAGGGAGGAAGAAGGAAGGAAAGGAGGGAGGAAAGAAGGGGGGGAAGGAAGGAAGGGAGGAAAGGAAAGAAGGACAGAGGAAAGAAGAAAGGAAGGAAGGTAGGAGGGAGGGAGGAAGGAAGGAAGGAAAGGAGTAAGGAGGAAAAGAGGAAGGAAGGAAGGAAGGAAGGAAAGGAGTAAGGAGGGAGGGAAGAAGGAAAGAAGGAAGGAAATGAGTAAGGAGGGAGTAAGGAAGGAAGGAAGCATGGAAGGAAGTGAGCAAAGAAAGAGGGAAGGAGGAGGAGAACGAAGGACAAATTAAAGAAAGAGAGAGGAAGGAAGGAAAGAAGGAAGGAAGGAAAGGTGTAAGGAGGGAGGGAGGAAGGAAGGAAAGAAGGAACAGTCAAAAGAGATGGAGTCAATTTGACCCGGGAGGACGACACGAAGGTTAAGACCCAATTTAGTATGAGAACGTGATTCATTTCTTTATATTTTTATCCTTAGTTTGTTGAGGATGCAGCTTTACAGAGAAACACAATGACAGACATAGAAAACCAACATATGACATAAAACTATGAAGAGTTTGATCTAATTAGTTTGTTCAGAAATGGAAACAAAGAGTTAAACCAACAGAGGTTCTGCAGCACAGAGGAATAACATCTCAGGCTTTGGATTCACACACAGTACTCGTTAGTAGATCAGGTCATTGTTAGTTTCACTCTAAACACGAGATTTATTGACACTAAAAATACCCTTATCCTTAAAAAACCTGCAGGGGACCAATCACAGCGCTCCTGCTCATCGTCCTGATTCATAGTTCTGTGACTCAAGATGTGATTTAATGAGATTTATGACCCAAACAAAAAAACGTTATGTGTCGTATTTCTCTGTGCACTCGTCTCTTTCTCCGCGTTAATAGGAGTAAATGTGTGTTGATTTGCAGAGTGTGTAGGTGTGTGTTGCTGTTTTTGGATCTTTTGAGGGATTTTAAGGCCAAATTTAGATACAAAATTCTGAAAGGAGATGCCTGAGGAAGTCAGATCAGTGGTTTCAGTGACTTTGAAGATTTCATTTGATCTTATTTACTAACTGCCTGTACTACTGATTTTCATAGATTTTCAATGGATCATATGAATCCTACTGGTTGCCCTTTTGCTGGTGACAATGTCATTAGTTTTATCAACTGCTCTGATCGCTCAGTTCTCGGGTTTTATAGAATCTGTTTATTTTTATTGATTGTCTGTATTGCACTGTACTGAGTTTTAATGCAACTGTTTTTTTATTTTCTTGTTTTATTTCTGCTTAGTAAAGTGCTTTATAATTAAATATCATTATTTTATTTATTATTATTGTCGTTGAAACCATTTAATGTTATCAGAGATTTAGGAAGCATGCTAAATTGAATTACTGGCCTGTGCGACTATAATACAGTCAGTATGTTCTCCTTTGAAATGTACATTATGGAGCAGAACGTCAGCCTGATCGTGGTGCTGACTCATCATTTTAACACATTATGTACCACCACCATGTAATGCGGTGTTATGAGGTCGTGGTCATTTCACTTATTTCTGTGAGATCAGGTTGACGCCCATTTCGACACTCCAGGTTGCCAGATATGAAACTATGACACACATAACACCTTGAATATATAATAAGAGCCAGATACTGGACAGTACATTCAGCTCTATAAGAATCACTCAGCTAGAATATACGTATATAAGTTTCTAGCTTCCAGGTTTACTTCTACGTTATGCAGTTCACGGCTTGAGGAAAGTTTTACAAATTTAAAACCTCCATGGATCAAAAGTTCAGAACATAAAGACTCATAATTGATCTCTTCTGCAGTTCGAGGCGTCTCTTTTATAATGGTGCTCTATGAGGGAAGTCATTGTTTCGTTAGCTGCAATGCCGCGAGTGACCATTACTGAAGTGGTGGCGCCACATCCAGCTCTTGTTATACATCCATGACAAACACAGTGTGCTGTCGTCATGGAAACAAGCAAACAAACTGTAACTCTCTCCAGTATTTTGAATTTTCGACTGAGGTACCCGTTTTACATATTTCTCCGTTTAATAACAGGATTTTTCCTCTTTTTCTTTCTGTGTCTCTGTCAGTCGTTCACTGAGCTGCAGCATCGCCCCCTGCTGGTGGACCTGACTGTGGAGGAGGGGCAGAGGTTAAAGGTCATCTACGGCTCCAACGCTGGCTTCCATGTGATCGACGTGGACTCTGGGAATCCGTACGACATCTACATCCCCTCACATGTAAGACAGCGTGGATGATGACATCATGCCATGATTAACAGCATCAAAGCTAATTAATTATTAATTATTAATCATTAACTGCATGTTTGTTTTTAACTGTTTTAAAGATTAAATTGTGTGTTTAATGAACGAGTGAACGTGAAATAGAGTAAATGAATGAGTTAGTGACAGTAAATGAGGAAATGAATGAATAAGTCAAAGAATGAGTGAGTGTTGAGACAGTTAATTTGTGAGTGAATGAATAAATGAGGGAGTGAATAAATGGGTGAGAAAGACAATGAAGGAATGAACAAATGACTGAGTGACTTTGGTTATATAAATTAGTGAGTGAGTGAGTGAATGAGTCAGTGATTTAATCTGAGCAACAGATATAGGTGAGTAATTGTATGACTGAGTGAGTGAGTGAATGAATGGTTGAGAGAATGAGTGAAATAATGAGTGAATGAATGAATAAATGAGGGATTGTATGAGCAAGAGAGTGAGAGATGAATGAAGGAGTAATTGAGTGAAAAAATGAATGAATGAACAGGTGAGTTAATGAGTGAGTGAATTAATTAATAAATGAGGGATTGTACGATCAAGGGAGTGGGTCAGTGAGTAAATGAATGAATGAGTGAGTGAGGGAGGTAGGGAGGGAGGGAATGGGTAATTTAATGAATGACTAAATTGGTGATGGACTGAATGAATAAATAAATGACTGTGTGAGTAAATGAATGAATGAATAGGCTGAATTAACAGGTGAAAGGATGATAAATGAATGAGTGAGTGAATTAATCAGTGAATGATGGAGTGGATGAATGGATGAATAGACTGAATTTACAGGTGGATGAGTGAGTGATGGAGCGTATGAATGATAAATTCATGAATGATGGAGTGAATGGTTGAATGAGTGAATGAATGCATGAATAAGCTGAATTAACAGGTGGATGAGTGAGTGATGGAGCGGTTGAGCCAGTGTCCTCCTCTAACCCCGGTCTGGTTACAGTCAGAGATGGATGGGGAGGAAGGAGACGGTTACCACGGCGACCGCCTCACTTTGCTCTTGGCAGTCATGAATCACACTGTGCTCATGTCTGTTTCCATGGCGATTGCGTGGCTGAGGAGCGGGGGGACTCTATTGTTGCAGCAGTTTCTCTCTCTCAGGGTGGGGAGGGTGTGGGAGGTTTTTTTTGGGCGGGGGGGATGAGGGGTTGCTCCAGGCCTCCTGTAGGCTCACGGCAGCTCCTAACCCCCCCCCTCCCTCCACTGCCCCCACCCCCCTCCAACCCCCTCCCGTGTGTCGCCCCGGCAGATTCAGGGTCAGGTGACCCCGCACGCCATCGTTGTTCTGCCCAAGACGGACGGCATGGAGATGCTGCTGTGCTACGAGGACGAGGGCGTCTACGTCAACACCTACGGACGCATCACCAAAGACGTGGTGCTGCAGTGGGGCGAGATGCCCACCTCCGTCGGTACGTCAACCAATCAGCTCGCTTCTCCCTGACCTCTGACCTCCTATAAGCGGTCTCAGCAGATCATCTTTCACCCCCACCACACCTCCTCCTCCTCCTCCTCCTCCTCCTCCGCTCAAAGCAGCACTCCTCTCTCTTTTTTCCCGCCTTTTACTTTCAGTTACACCTTTAATCAAGACGCCACCTCACTTGTAGTCTCACCTGGTTTTTACCTGCTTAAAGGAACACACCTGCTTTTTGGTTTTTGGGAGTTTGAATATAACTGTAACGAGGACACATCAACGACAAAATCCTCCACTGATCGCTCCGTGCTGACACTTTGACAAACTTTGTTGAGTGATGTCACCTAAAGAGAATCCGCTCTGGGCGTTATTATCTTGAATTTCATAACGATAACTGTAACTATAACGTTAACTATAACGATAACTATAACGTTAACTATAACGATAACTATAACGTTAACTATAACGATAACTATAATGATCACTATAACGATAACTATAACGATCACTATAACGTTAACGATAACTATAACATAACTATAACGTTAACGATAACTATAACATTAACGATAACTATAACATTAATGATAACGATAACTTTAACGTTAATGATAACTATAACTGTAATAATAACGATAACTATAAACATAACAATAACTATAATGATAACTATAACGATAAACTATAAACATAACGATAACTATAACGATAACTGTAACGATAACTATAAACATAACGATAACTATAACGATAACTGTAATGATAACTGTAACTATAACAGTAACTATAACGATAACTATTACGATAACTATTAAGATAACTGTAACGATAACTATAACAATAACAATAATTAAAACGATAACTATTATGATAACGATAACAATAATTAAAACGATAACTAACGATAACTATTACGATAACTATAACAATAACTATAAAGTTCATGATAGCTGTAACTGTACCTATAACGATAACTGTAACGATAACAATAATGATAACGATAAAATGTAATACATTTTAAAAACCATTAGCACTTCTTTAATCACTCAACACACTGTGCTAAGTGTTAGTTCGGAGCGTTTAAAACTGTAAATGATGATTTGTTCTCACGACTTAAAAACAGGTAAAATCACCAAAGGAGCAAAAACCCCCAAAAAACTCAACGTTTCTCTTTAGTTTTAAGTGTTGATCATTCATCTGCTGCATGATCTGACAACACACGTCCCTCAACGTTTGAGTGCCACCTCCTCTGCTCTCCTCTCCATCATAATCTACACACACACACACACAAACACACACACACACACACACAGTCTTTTACTTCCACTGTTTTAAACATTGGGGGGAAAATGCTCATGTGTTGTTTTGTCTGCTGTTTTTGTTTCCATATGACTGTTAACTGTGAAATGTTACCAAAAGGAGATTTCTCTCACCCATAGCTGTGTCTCAACTCACATACCTCTGCACTTACACTTTCATACTTTATTTAATATAAAAAGTTATAATGTAAGATCATGCCAAACTAGTTGATATGGTGTTTTATTGAGAATTTACTGTTTTTAAGCAAGTTGAATTATTTGGTACAAAGTTTCTATGGTTACACCACTTAGACATTTTTGCCATAATCCTCTAATATATTCTCTCTAAATGGATTAAAAGCAGAAATTTGATGCTGGGTCCACAAAAAAAGAATGTGGGCAAGTTATTCATACGTTTATTTTCACATTTTAACCCCTTTAAATTTGATTAAACCACATGGACACAATAACATATCATTGACCTACATGGGTTTTTTACACTAAGCTCTACTATATTGTTGCCAGCTATAAGCCATCAGTAGGTTTATCTACTCTACTCTCTTATTTAGTCACAAGTAAGTACACAGTGTACACAGAAGTATGTGATTTGAGGCACAGTGTCAGTCTTACTTTCATCCTTGATTGTGTGAGCTCTGAAAAATAAACTTTTTATGAAGCACAAACAACATTTTATGACATTCAGCATCTGGAAAGTAAAGATCCATTCAAATAAAATCTATTATTCAGGACTACACTCAGTCAAACACAACGAGGAGTCGAGCACATCAAGGATGGATCTTGGATCTTTATGATCCGAGTCGATCAAAGCCGCTGTTTGTGTTTTTTCCTCCATTCTTCTTCACTCTCTGGTTCTCAGACGTCACTGTTCGATTCCCTGATGGATTAAACGTGTTTGACTGACTGCGTCTCTGTCCTGCAGCAGTGGTGCTCGTGGTGGTTATGTGTGTTTTTCATGTGCAGACAGCTCATCATTACCTGTGAACATGTTGTTGTGTGTGTTTTACTGTCAGACCAGAGTTGCTCACAGCCAAGCCCGGCCTCAGACCCCCTCCCCTCCCCAACCCACCCCCATTCCTCCCTCCGCCCCCCCCCCTACAAAACACCATTACCTGCATCGTAGCGTTTGATTCTGCCCCCTCTGGTCGATTTCCTTTCCTCGGCAGATGGGATCCGCTTTCCTCCCACACAAAATAACATAAAATAAAACAGAACTTTATTATAAAACTGTAAAAAAGAGCTTCCACTGGACTCTATATCTACAACCTTCTCCTCTGCTCTGTTTATCTGGGCTGTGCTAAGATATGATCACATGCATTTCCATTCTTACTCCTTCAACTGAGTGTCACTGCGCTAAACATCAGTGACCTCATAAATGAGAGAGAAAGCACAATGTTTTCTACTCTTACATTAATTTTCTTACACTCATCTAACAAACAAGCAGCCTTCTGCCCACTGAGAGGCTTTTAGTTGTAAGCAACCACAGGAAACCCAACTTTATTTCTCTTACTATTAAACTAACTAACTATTAAAGGTGCAGTGTGTAGAATTTAGTGGCATCTAGAAGAACAGACTTGGCACAAATGGATTATATATTTATAAGTATGTTTTAATAATAATATATCTACATAAGGAGCCCGCCATGTCATGACCACCATAAGCTCTTCAATGCATGAAAGGGGAGTGGAGGCGGTGTATTCAGTCGGTTGCAATCTGCAGCCTCACCACTAGATGTCACTAAACCCAACACACTGGTCCTTTAATTCATGCTGTCAGAGAACAGTAAGAGCTCACTGATGCTCATTTTAACCAAACTCTGCCCTCTAAATGAAAAACCAGCAAGCAGCCTGTGAAGCTGTCCTGCGTCAGTTGTCTGTCTGACAGCGTCTCCTCACTGAGCCTCCTCTGACACGAGGAGCAGGAGCTCAGTTCTCGTTCAAATCGCTCAGAAACTGCTGCAATAATCTCCTCCTGGAGGCCGAGGAGGCCTTGAGGTGTGATTGGCTTGGGTGTGAGGCTGGTGCTGAAAGCTCTCCTGTCCAACCCTCCTTTGTTTGTGTGTGTGTGTGTGCGCGTGTGTGTGTGTGTGTCTGTGTGTGTGCGCCCTGTCCCACCTTCTGCAGCTTACATCCACTCCAACCAGATCATGGGCTGGGGAGAGAAGGCCATTGAGATCCGCTCCGTGGAGACGGGACACCTCGACGGAGTTTTCATGCACAAGCGAGCACAGCGACTGAAGTTTCTATCGGAGAGGAACGACAAGGTGAGTCTGAACCATAGACTGTATATAAGAAATGGACGTAATATCCGCTACGTCACTCATTGGTTTGTGCTGACCGGAGGCCAATAGTATCGGATCTGAGCAGCGCCATCTTGAAAATTTCCGGTGCATGCTGGGAAAAATAAAAACACTGATTATACTTATATGGGCATCAGGAGGAGCATGAGGCGCCCTCCTGAACCTGTGAACCAATCAACCGGTCAATCACGACGTAGCCACGCCCTAATGCATACCCTGCTTTATCGTCACATATAAAATCAGGGAGGCCAAAATGTCCCAAATGAACATCATACTGCATTGAAGAAGGCTTTAAACTAGCGATTGAGACCATAAACACATTTTGAAAACGTTTACTGAGGTTAGAAATCAAGTGAGAAGTTGGTGAATTCTCCATTGACTTGTATAGAGACAGAAGTCCTTTTGACACCAAAACGGTCGCCCCCTGGTGGCCTTTTGATAGAATGCAGTTTTAAGTTACTTCCGCGTTGGCCTCATTTCAGAGGACCGGAACTCCCCGCCTGGTGAGGACACACATTTCTCACATGCAGTACACAGATATAAAAGGGGCATCTCTTGTATTTTTGTGGCATCTGAAGTGAATTCAGTCCTGTGTGTGATTTTAAATAAAAGTGCATTAAATGATCTGTAACATCTGATTAAATGAACTTCCTCCTGCGTGTGTGTCCTGCAGGTTTTCTTCGCCTCGGTGCGTTCTGGAGGCAGCAGCCAAGTCTTCTTCATGACCCTCAACAGAAGCTCCATGATGAACTGGTAACCCTCCACAACTCTCCTCCTCTTTCACTCTGAACGTCTCCCACCACCAGGAGAGAGGGAGCGAGGGATGACGGGAGGATGGTGTGTGTGTGTATGAGTGTGTGTGTGAAGTGCAGCGGACCGCCGAGGAAATCATCAGCTGGAGGATTGGAGGAGTAAAAATCACCCACCTACAGTAGCTTCCCTCCATCCAGCCACGAGGACACAGACACCCACCCCTCCCCTCCCCCCTCCCCCCCATACGGAGCCTTCGGGTGCCGGCCAGGTTCGGGTGGACGACGCCTCTCCGCCTTCCCCTGCGGACGTTTGAGTTTCAAAGGACGCCGACATCACGCCGAGTAGCCTTCGACTTCCTCGTTTGACTGAGCGGGATTCTGTGGACGAGTTCTCTGTGTAGCACAGCGATGATTTTCTTTCAGGGTGTTCACACTGCGAGTACGTCGGTCAGTCTGTTGCTACTCGACTATTCTGACTGGTTATAGTCAGAAAATACAGCTGGGGATCAAAGTAGCATCCGAAGAGGGAAAAACTTTTTAAAAACTTGGATGCAACACTTGTAGATGTTAATAAAAAAAAAGAAAAAGTTGCAAAGAAGCTTTTAATCACTGCAATGTGCTTCTGGACTAGTTTGCACTCTCCTAACTATCTCCTAAGATGTTAAAGCCAACCCCACAATTTATGCTTTTGCCCATTCTGGTCCGATTTAAGGGGGAATTATCAGCTGGCTTTAAACCAAAATCTCTGAGAGTTCACCCACAGTGAGCCGGCTACATTTTCTCCTTCAGTTTTGGCCTTAAATCCTCTCAAAGGCTTTTTTCTCACCTGAAAACTGAGCTCAAAAAATGATCAATACATCCAAAAATTCCAGCTGTATGTTTGACTATGAAAAGTAGGGCTGGGAATCAGTACTCCATATCTTTAAGATATTGAAATATGGAAATAAATCGATACCAAGTAGTATAGAAAACACCTGCAATCGATCCTTTTTGCACCCAGAGCTAGAAAATATGACTGTTAGTATGGATTCGCTCACATCCAATCAATGCAAGCGCTCTTTAATTAATAAATATTAATAATCTGAAGACTTTCAAAAAAAATCAAACCATTTAAATGTGGAGGAGTGGAGGCATTTTATACAATTGAATGCTTTCCTTCACACGATGGGTATCTAATGGTGCTGGTGCAAGTTTTTTTAAACTATATCCAACACTAGTGAAAAGGGAAAATTTAAATTTAAATGAATTAAAGGGACAGTAACAGAGTTAAGAAGACGCTGCTGAAAAGATGCACAAATGACGAACTTTCCTTATAGTTCAGCTTTTTATTGTGGATGGAAATCTTTATGAAAATCAGCCACGAGCCAAATGTTGGATTAAAATCATAAATATAACATCATCATTTTATTTGGTTATCGGTTTGGCTTCTAACCGCAGAAGCTCGACTGATTCTGGAGGTTTTATCTTCACAACATCTCGTAGCAAAAAGACCTCTGTAAAAAATAAATAGATGACAAAAAAAATAAAAATAAAAGCTCCCAGTGTGAACACTCATTTATTCAGAGTACTGCTGCTGAAACACCCTCGAAGTCTTTTCCCCTGTATTAAGGATTTTTAAAAAAGGACCAAAAATAAACACAAACAGGAGCAGTGGATGTCGGAGAAATGAGACTTTTTTAACGTGTGTGATTGCGGATGCTGCACAGCTACTGAGGCTCACTGTGTCCTGTATAGGTGTGTCTTCTCTTCTCTTCTCTTTCTTAGTGGAAGAAGAGAAAAAAGGAAGGTTGTAGATATTGTATTATTTCTGCAACACAATAATAAAAAAATAATAAAAACTTCTCACAAAAGTTTCACACAAGCAGAAGAAGAAGAAGAAGAACTTTGGCGTTAGAAGTAGGAGTTTTTACTTCTTTTTTTCTTTTTCTTTGCTTCCCTTTTCTTCTTGTTTCTTTTTTTCTGTCCCTGCTGTTCTGTGTGCACTGCACTCGTGTAAATACTCACTTTTTGATGTTAAGGTTAATAAAGACGGAGTTTGGGAGAAAAAGCAGGTGAAGACACTGAAGAAAAAATATAATAATAACAATCATGCTTTTTATTTTTAATTTGTCATACCTCTGTAAAATCTGTCTGTACTGTAGTTTCTGACCAACCAACGAGCCAAGAGACTGTTTGGTGGTTAAATACAAAGTTTCCTCTTTTTCTCTGTAGTTCATCGCTGTTGATTTAATTGTGCTTTTTTTTTTTTTTTTGTTGCATGACGACAAATTATTGTTTATAGTTTTGTTTAATCTGTTGAATTGTAAGTTTTAAGGCAATACACTGGCTGGTCTGACAGTAGAAGTCTCTATGTGAAAGAGTCGTGAATTTACAACATCCTAACTTTAGCACCAGTCGGATGACTTTATATCATGCACTGGATTATTCTACGTTCTTTTTCATGGCATTTATATATTTTAGGCATTTTAATGGACGCTCGTACCCAGAGCAGCTTATATAGAGTCAACAGGACGAGGGCATCGGATGATATTTTCTATTTTTTAAGGGTTTACTCTTTGACGATGGTCTCTGTAAACACTGGTGGGAGTGTATGTGTGTGTGTGTGTGTGTGTGTGTGTGTGTGAGGGTGGGAAAGGGGATTACAAAGAAAGTAAACTGGCTCATCTTTTTACTTAATCTTCTTTTTATTGTTCATCATCGGATCTACAAAGAGGATGCCGGTAGGTGTGAGACAGCTGAAGCCTTTTACATGTGCAGGACGTCGAGCGTTTAATGGACGTCCTGTGAATAAAGGTCATAAAGGTCAGGAGGCAGACGGTTCAAAGCATAGATTAAAAAAAAGATATATATAAATATATATATATACTGTAAGAATTTTTCGTTATGATGATATCTTACTCATCATTTTAGAGAAAGACAAAAAAATAATGTTCACTTATTAAAGCTTAGCTGTCTTTCTACAGAATAGAGAACATAGCTATAAGGATTTCTAAAAAGAAAAAACTCAACAAACAAACAAATGAACAATGTTTTTATTGTGGTATTATTTGTATTTGTATTTCAATTTTTGTACGTATCAAGACTGAACGTGTGTGCGGCTGTCAGAGTGTGTGTGTGTGTGTGTGTGTGTGTGTAGGCGGGCAGGTGTGAGCACAGGTGTGTGACATGCATGTGAGTGTATGTTTTCACCTTGTCTGAATCACTGGAATCAGTCAGAAAAAAGAAAAAAAAAAAAGACGACCTCAAAATCTGGTAACACGCATCTGTGATGTTGGAAAATTCTACAATAAATGTCGGCTCCTTGTACAGCAACACGACCCGCTCTCATGTCTTTATTCACTTTCACACTTCATGACAGATTATTTGGTTTCTTTATATCTGATTACATTTATTTGACAGCTTTAGTTACTTTTCAGATGAAGATTTGACACATTGGAAAATATAACAAGCTTTTAAAATACAACACATTTTTAACCCTCCTGTTGTCCTCGAGTCAGGGAAGGAAGGGAGGAAGAAGGAAGGAAGGAAAGGAGGTAGTCAGGTAGGGAGGAAGGAAGGAAGGCAGGGAGGAAAGAAGGAAGGGAGGAAAGAGGAAGGAAAGAAAGAGAAGGAGGGAGGGAGGAAGGAAGGAAAAGAGGAAGGAAGGAAAGAAGGACAGCAAAAAAGGAAGGAAGGGAGGAAAAGGGGAAGGAAAGAAGGAGGGAAGAAAGGGGGATGTAGGGAGGAAGGAAAGAAAGAGAGAAGGAGGGAGGGAGGAAGGAAGGAAAGAAGGAACAGTTCAAAGAGACAGGGTCAATTTGACCCGGGAGTACGACACAAAGGTTAAAGATGAACCAAAAAGCAGTGTGTAGTCGGCTCACATTTCAGATGTCTATGAGTTGTTAACAGCTCCACCAAATAGTGATTTTTCCCTCTAAACTTCTTACATGGTTTCATTTCAATAAATGTTCAAATGATCCAATATTTCAGCAAAAATCAAAGATTAGAGAAAAAGTCTAAAAACTGAAAACACATTTGTGAATCAGACAACCCTAGGTTGGGAACCACTGGACTAAACTAGCTAACTTTACTGTAATACTGCATACTACATCACTCATAATACTGCAGTACTTTTACTGTAATACTGCATACTACATCAGTCATAATACTGCAGTACTTTTACTGTAATACTGCATACTACATCACTCATAATACTGCAGTACTTTTACTGTAATACTGCAGTACTTTTACTGTAATACTGCATACTACATCACTCATAATACTGCAGTACTTTTACTGTAATACTGCATACTACATCGCTCATAATACTGCAGTACTTTACTGTAATACTGCATACTACATCGCTCATAATACTGCAGTACTTTTACTGTAATACTGCATACTACATCAGTCATAATACTGCAGTACTTTTACTGTAATACTGCATACTACATCGCTCATAATACTGCAGTACTTTTACTGTAATACTGCATACTACATCATTCATAATACTGAAGTACTTTTACTATAGTAGGATTTTTCATGCAGGACTTTTACTTGTAATGGAGTATTTTTACTTTGCTGTTTTGGTACTTTTACTGAAGTAAAGGATCTGAGTACTTCATCCTCTACTGCATCAAGGTACGTGTACTCCACTGGAGTATTTTCATTTAATTCAACTTCTACATTTTACATCAGGGTGTTATAAGTCTTGTGTGTCCAGCAATTAAACTTCTGACATGAAATATATTTGCATATTAATAGATTCTTTAATTTATAATGAGAGAGAAGGACCAGACGTGACTTTAAGGATTATAATGTGGTAATAAAAAACCAGATCAGACACAATATTGTTCCAAGCACAGTATTTTAAGACTCACTACACGTCTCCATATAATCAGATTTTCAATGAGCACAGAGTAACTTTCTACCTTCAGCAGATGAATGCAGCTTTCTGTTCCTTTTATAACTCTGCACGGTGAAGTAGGCAACGTAAGCCCCATGTCTTTTGCTCATATGGGGTCGAAGTGGCATCAGAATGGAGCTTAAATGGGGCCCATTCAGCCAGCTCACATGTGGGGCCCATGCTACTGAAACAATATGGGGGCCTACACACTTTGCCCTGTTCAAGCCCACTCAGCTAGCTTGCATTTAACCCATGTGGGGCCCACGTGGACATGCTGCCTGGGGGCAAGAGATAATAGGTTAACAGGCTACAATGCACTGTGGTTAGTAGAATCTGCTGCTCCCTCACATGGACTATCTGTCTCACTACTTTGTAAATATATTTAAATATCTCATTTGCCTTGTTGCCTTACTGTTAGTACTTGAAGCTCTAAGGAGTTTTTTATTGGTTAGCAGTTTTTTTTTATATGGTTTTTGCTTATTAGTTGCACTATTGTTGTTGTTTCATTGTTGTCTACCTCACCATGAGTCAGAGAGAAACATCATTTCAGTCCTCTATATTTCCTGTACATGTAGTTAGAACTGACAATAAAGTGACTTTGACTTTGTATCAATGAGCGTGTGGGAAAAATGATCAAGTAAAATGAATTTCAGACCCTGTGGGTACTAATCCAGCTTTGTGTAAACCAATCCCTAAATATTGGATTTTCAATCTTCAGCAGATGAATGTAAACAAAAACAATAACAACAGCCGTCTGGTGTCAAACTCTGCATATGACTCATTCAGCACAGAGAAGCAGAACATTCAGCACGACTGTAGAAAACAAAAAGAAAAACACATTTTTGAGAGGAGGGGGATTGTAAATGGGTCAATGACATGATGAAACCCAGTGTCATTCGGTGTAACCAGTATTTCTTCATAAAAATCTGTTTTATATATACAGGAAAATAAATGTGAACTAAAAATGTGGAATAAATATAATCCATGTCTGCAATGCAACTTTGTTTGTTTGTTTTTTGTTTACAAATTTTACAGTTAATCAAAACTTATTTAGAATTTATTTTTGTCTTTAGGATACATCCTGATCAATAATGACACAATGTTTTAAAGTTTAAATGTAGAAATACTCCAAAAAAATGTCCTTTTCATTTGATGTTTTTAAATGTTTTTAAAATATAAGTACACTTAAATACACTGTAGGTGGATAAAATATGTAATATTTATCATTCTTTTGTGGTTACACCATTTGACATTTTCAGGAGCATTCAGTCTTACTTTTGGTTTTAAAAAAATGGTGCAAATGTCATTTCATTTCATTCATTTTAACAAACCTGATGCTGCTTTTAAACTATTTCTAAAGACATATTTTTGAATTGCTCATCTTGCCAAACCTTATTTCTCACTGACCCATAAAAGTAGCACTAAAGGAAAAACTATATTGTACACAAGGATAATACAACTGCATATAGTATTAATAAAAGGGGGAGGGGGGTGTTTTGAATTGCTCATCTTGCCAACCCTTATTTGCCAATAACCCTTATTTATAAAATAAATCTGTGCTCTGTGTTTGGGCCTTACAGACTGTCCTGGGTGGTTGGTGCTGCACCGTATTAGGGAACCACAGCTCTACTAACGGGTTGCCATGTTTGGCTCAGACCTGGCATCCCTTTCTACCGGGCGTCCACCGGAACACGTGAACCGTCCCCCCCCTTTTACCCCCCCTCCCTCCTCCCTTCTTCCTCTACGGATGCTGCAGTAAAGTTGGCCGCGCATGCGCACTCTCGGTCCTCTTTTTCTTGGAAGGTAAGTGTGGCATGGCGCGTGTTTCTGCCTTGGGGGGATAAACGGAGCACTTTAACGGTTTAATAACTCATCTTTTCACACAGATTCAGGTACATAACTACTACTACTAGTGTTTTCGAGAAGCTGTGGTACATTTTTCTCTCGTGGCGGGTGTAGACGGGGTTGGCAGGGGCCGGGTATGTTAGCGGCCGGCTCGAATCATAAAGAAAATGCGGGGATGTGAGGCCTTCGAGTTGTTCTCCATTTATCATCGATAATGTCTTAGTTAGATGTCATCCGGTGGTTTTAAACAACCCCGGTAACGACTGTGTATATGTTAATGAAGCACCGAGCCGGTGAGAGTCAATCTTCCCCCTTATTTTTTGGGACGGAGCTGAATGGAGGGTTAGTTAGCCGCCGTTAGCTTAGCATGAAACAGCTAAAGCCAAGCGGATAACGGTCCTCGCCCTTTGTGCGCTCTGTTCTATAACCGAGTATTTACGGTAAAAAAAAATGTATGCGCCGCTCAGCTATATATCCGAGTATTTACGGTACCTATCTTTTAATTCCAATGTTGTTAATCGGTAATGTTCGGGTGTTTCCGATATGTTGTAAACTACAGGCCGGCTAACTTGTTCTACTTGCATCTTTTTTTATAATAATAATACTTTAAAAAATTAGATTTCCACTACATGATTAAAGTGGCAATTTGAGTAGTATTTGAGGTGTTGTGTTTAATAGTTAATGCTGGTTAATGTGGATGTTAAATGTGTGTTAGATGCTTTGATAAAAGGAAAAGAAAGCGGAGAGCAAAGCCTCGTGTTGAGCTACGTAACTTTAGCGTGAGAGCGTCCACGCTGCGACGACGTCAGATTTTTTCTCTCCTTTCTTTCTGTGTCTCTAAAACCCCCCCAAATATTTTAGTGTTCAGGAGAGAGTTTAATTTAATCAGGAGTTAATATGATTGAGGATGAGGATGCCACTTTTCTTCTCCACACACTAGATCTCGCGTTAGTCTTTAAAAAACACAACAGCAGCTCTTTTTTTTTTTTGGCTCCAGAAAAGCTGCAAAAACGTCCCGAGAGAGAGAAGTTTATGACAAGGCCTTAAAATTCCTGTTTAACCCAACAAAATGCAGGCAAATCAAAACATGTAGAATACAGTAGTTTCCACCTGTTAAACTTAACAAAAGTTGCATTTTTAACTATTTCATTGTCTGTTTATTATCTGTATTTGATCATCTGGAACAACAGACTCATGAGACCTAAACTAACTTTATGACTCCTAGTAGTCTGTCAGAAGAGCTAAAAAACTTTAAAAACTAAGTAAAAATAACTAATTGAACAGCTTGGCACTGTAGTTTTTTGCAAATAGGTGAATAATGCTTTTGTTTGGGCTGTTTTTCCATATGACAGAAATCTGTGACGAGGCCTCAAATTCCTGTTTCACCCGACAAAATGCAGGAAAATTAAAACATGTAGAATAGTTTAGTTTTCTAACTGTTAAACTTAACACAAGTTGCATTTTTAAGTAGTTAAAGATCTGGAACAACTTGTCCTATCTGACCTAAACTAACATTATGTCTCCTGTAGTCTGTCTGTGTACAGCTTCATTTTATAAATAAGGCTAAATGACTCCTCTAGTTTGTTAGTAGAGCTAATAAACTAAGAAATCAGGCCAAAATAACTTCTGTAACAGCCTGGCACTGTGGTTTTTTGGCAAACTAGTGAATAATGCTTTTGTTTGGGACTGTTTTTCAGTGGGGTCCTCAAGTCACAAGTCTGACAGGGCCTCAAATTCCAGTTCAACCCGGTAAAGTGAAGGCAAATTAAAACATGTAGAGTAGTCTTGTTACAGCATTAAAGTTTCCGCTTGTTAGATGTAACATAAGTTGTATTTTTAACTAGTTTGAAGATACGTTTAGCTGATCATCTGGAACAGCTAGTCCCATGAGACCCAAGCAAACATTATGACTCCTCTAGTCTGTCAGTAGAGATAAAATAACTTCTTAAACAGCTTGGCACTCTTAGTTTCTTTTTGTCTGTGACTGTTTTTCACTGGGGTCCCTGAGAGAGAGAGAGGTTGGTGACAGGGCCTCAAATCCCAGTTTAACTTAGTATAAATGTATAAAAGGTAAAAGTCTCCACCTGTTGAACTTAAGAGGTTTAGTTTGTGAATCGTCACACATCCTTTTACTCATTTTACAATTCACACTCATTTTTAACTAGTTGAAGACACGTTTTGATCATGACAACTATGCAAACAACTTAATGTCAAAGTAAAGAATAAGGCTGGGCATATTCTGGAAGAACAAGTCCCATGAGACCTAAAGAAACTCTACAACTCCTCCAGTCTGTTGCCTGTAGAGCTTTAAACCCTTTTTTTTAAATAAGGCAAATCAACTAACATAACTTCTTTAAACAGCTTGGCACTGTAGTTACTTCTGCAAATTAGTGAGTAATGCTTTTGTTTGGGGCTGTTTTTTTAGTGGGGGCCCCAGAAAGGATGAAAAGGTCGGTGACACGGCCTCAAATTCCAGATTAACTCAGTATAATGTTAATGTTAAATAGTCTTGTTACACCATTAAAAGTTTCCACCTGTTAAACCTTATAAAAGTCATCAAATGGGAAGGTTTAGTCTTTAGTTGGTGTTTCCTCACCAGCTTGGCACATAATGACATCATTGTTTATTTGGGACTGTTTTCAGTGGCGGATTAATACACAGTTGATGCCTTTAGTGAGTATTTAAGGCAGCAGGACAGTGAATGTAGGATTTAAACTAAAATACCCTTAAAGATCATAATAGTGACATTTAGTGTTAATCAGATGAATTCTTACCTGTTTAATCTTTTAAACTGTTGCTCATATGTTCAGGTTAATGTCCAGTTATCAAGTCTGCTGCCTTTTTTCTCTTCTTTTTTTTTTTAAAGATAAACTACGAGATAAGGAGCACATGCTGCTGTACGCTGACCAGCTGCTGCCCTTTTCATTCCTTTAACATCTGACTACTTCGCTTTTCTCTTAAAACGTTGACTGCTATTTTTAGATCAATGAAGAACCGTCGACGTCTGCATCGCGCTGCATCAAAGAATCAATATTTTTGTGCCTATCGGAGGGAAAAAGCAGCTCTATTAGTGGACGTACATTGACTACATTGCAGTCTAACAGCTGATGTGCTCTCACTCAGTAATGGGTCACTTTCAAAGAACTGTTGTCCCCATTAGAGATCAGAAGATGGGACGACAACGTTTCCCATTAACTGATTAATCTGGAGAATCAGTCTTATCATCAACCCGCCTGCTGTAATGCTCCTTCTGACTGTGGCAGATTGCGATGGGTCACATTGTGCCCCCCCCCTCTTTGTGACTTTTTAAGGCGGTTTTCATGATTTTAAAGTCTTCTTCCTCGTCAGACAGCTGCGTACTCGTTCATTAACTATACTAATTAAACCACTACTAAATTAATAATATCCACAGCTCTCGGATTCTTCTTAATGTCATAAATTCAACTAAAATTAGACCCTTTTAATCCTTTTAAACAATGACATAATACTGCTGCCCTGCTTTTATCTTCACTAAGAAGTTATCACTTTTAAACATTAAGTGTTAATATATCTACCAGATAAAACCTGAACTGTGTGAAAGATGCAAGTTACATTCAGATATCCGTAAAGTGTTTGAGCTTTAATCAAAGTGCAGCTAATTAATCATCTTCAGTGTTTTTTTTTGAATGCTTATTGATCTGTGGTTGTCTTGTCCGCAGCACCCCTGACCCATCGCACCATGGCAGATCCCGATCTTGACTTCACGACCGGAGAGTCTGGCGCCTCCGCCACCTACCCCATGCAGTGCTCTGCTCTGCGTAAGAACGGATACGTGGTGCTGAAGGGACGCCCCTGCAAAATCGTTGAGATGTCCACCTCCAAGACCGGCAAACACGGACATGCTAAGGTAGATTTTTTAAATAAGACTGTGTCCTTAGAGCGGGGTGATATAGCCCCCCCCCCCCCCCCTCCCCTCCTGTTAAAGTACGCAGCTGTAAGTCTTAAATGGATTTTGGAAAGTAGAAACTTGTCAGTGATGTGCCTCATTGCCAGAGACCCGAGGCTCAGCCGAGGCCTTCAGGAGCTCAGGTTTCACACGAGTCTGATCCAAGCTGCCTCAAGTTGCAGCTTCAGTAGCGTGGTCTCCTTATCTTTAACACCAAGGTGCCCCAGGCCACCTCTCCACCCCTACCTCTACATGTGTGTGCTGGACTTTGCCCTCTGTGGGAATTACACAGAAATAGACAAATAAAAAGATATACTTCACCTATTTATTAGACCTCTGATTTATGAGCTTTTTTAATTTCGCCATCAAATCTATAATTCCCCTCATACATCAGTTAACAATTTTAAGTCTTTCCTCTTCCTCCCGGTTTTCCTGCACACCCTATTTAAGCAGGAAGTAAATCTAAATGTGGAACAAACATCTTTAACCTGCCACAGCTGGAGTAAATTATCACTCTGACCTCCTTCTGTCTGCAGTGAGGTCACCAGGTTAATTTATATGCAGTGAGCCGCACAGCTTAACCTTTTATTCTGAATTTTTAAACCAGATTTCTTTACTAATTTCTCCTTTTTAACTTTTTATGACCATGAATTAAATCCTATGTTTGTGTTTTTCCAGGTTAACATGGTTGGCATCGACATCTTCACCAACAAGAAGTATGAAGATATGTGCCCCTCCACCCACAACATGGATGTTCCCTCCATTAAGAGGATAGACTACCAGGTATTATAATACGCCTGCAGGCCCACCCAACAAAAAACAACCAGCCAAACATCTCTGGAACATTTCTATCACTCAAGTGCGACCGCAGAGAGTAACTCATTAGAGAGGAGACGACTGACTGCTGGGCCGACACAGGAAGCCGTAACTAAAGAGATCGGCCCCGGTGTGTGTGTGTGTGTGTGTGTGTTTAGATGGTTGCAGGAAGGTTTCTGGAAAAAGTGTCTCGAGTGTTTGAGGCTCCCACCTAACAACAAGGAACACAAAGATTGAGTCACTGTTGCTTTTAAAAGAAAACATACAAAACCAAGAGTCCACGTAGAAGTTTGTTATAAAGTTAACATTTGATTTTCTAATAATTTAGTGTGTTTAAAAGTTAAATTTGATCTAAACTGCAGGAAAAAAAGCACATTTTTCACTCTTATTTTGGCTTGGAGACAAAAAAGCTTCAGATTACATAACCTGACACACATTTCTCTGCTAATTGGTGTCATTTAATCAACATTTAACCCCCATTACAAGCAGATCATTGACATCACATTGCTTACATACATGCATAATGAGTTACGCAACCACCTGATGGCTCAGCTGGCTTCTTATAGTTAATGTTAAAGCTCAGAAATGAGTCGTGCTTGTCTGGATTTCACCACTGATTAATAATTAAGCACCTAAAACACACAATAACAAACATCCCTTACATGCAGAGATGTTATTGTGTTGTTAAAATGAATGAATGTAAAAAGGGAAAAGCTTTTCTTAATACTGTACTAATGTTTTTCTCGAACTCTGTTTTAACTTTGTGCTGCAGAGACGAGACTGAAAATCCTTTTTACTCTAAAACAAAACCACATAAACACGGCTTCAGATTACCCAAAAGACACCACAAACTTTTTATAAAGATAGTAATTACGGCAGCGTTGTTGTTCTGGGTTGAATGATGATGAGGAGGATGATGATGATGATGATGTGTTTCACTTTCTCCTCGTTTGAGGCCCAGAAAGCTTTTAGCAGATTAACTCAGGTCAGGATTATAAAAGCAGGTGTTTTAAATCTCAGGTCTGTCTGCTGTTGTAATGCTCTAGAAGTCCTGAGATGGTTTATGGGTCGTATACGGCTCATTATGTCGTACCTGCAAAGTTGAGTCAGTCGGTATCCGCTGTCCTAGATTTTCTGTTAAGCCAGTCGGACACTAAGCCGGCCGGCCGCTCGCTGCTGCCGTCACATTACAGCTGAATGTTTGTTCAACTGGGAACAAAAAGACAAGATTTTTATTGTTTTCTATTCAGCTGACATGAGAAGAAATAGACAAAGATCATAAGAAATAAAACAGAAGCAAAATAACTCAATCAGTCAGCAGATTGATTAACTTTCTCTAACAGGTGTTACTTCTCTTTTGTGTCCACATGAACTCAGACTAACTTGTAAACACCATTTTCTGCCTAATTAATCTGATAAAGGTTTTAATTCAAGTAAAAACAATGAAATAAGTAGTTTAACAGGTCAGATTTCAGGCTAAGATTTAACCGACTACAAACTCAAACACTTAAACTCTGAGGATAAATAATAGTCTCACAGTCCTCTCTTCTTATAAATGTTAATATCTTTCTCCTTTTTTCTTTTTTTTCTCCTCCCCTCTTCAGTTAGTTAACATCGCTGAGAGCTACATGTCCTTGATGAGCGACAACGGAGACATCAGGGAGGACCTGCGTGTTCCCGAAAACGACATCGGCAGGGAAATCGAGTCAAAGTTTGAAGCCGGTGATGAATTCATGGTAAGTTTACTTAATATAGAGCTTTGACTTTATTTTTATTATTATGGAGAGATTGAGAGATACACACAGCAGCAGGGTGTTTCATAGTGATCGACACATTAGTCCCTTACTGTCGGGTCCCACATCTTATCAAACATGTCTCCCTAGTCTTCATTATAAAGTCTCAGCCTCTCCAGGTGAAGCATATTTACCATTTCTCTCAATGTCCGACCTCCATGCCCGGAGGATTAACTTCTCCTCAATCACACTTCCAAATAGGATAACCTTTTATTCCTCATAGTTATTGGCGGAAGACAAAGGGGGTAGATGGATCAGGCTCCCAATATTTCCCCTAAGCCATAGAGAAGCAATGAAAAATACTTCTCCAGTATGTTTACAGTCTGCTGCATAGCCAAAACAAATGTTGAGTTACCAGTCGTTGACTTTACACATGTTGCAAATGGGTCTCTAGAATAATAGAGCCTATGTAATGTCTTAAACTGTATAAGGCAATGCATAACATTCACAGAGCAATCATGTATATTTTTTAAACATGCATTCAGCTCATCGGTCCATGCCCGTCTGAGACTCGCTGTGTTCAATGAAATATTGTTGTGCAGGATCCGGTAAAAGAAGGAAATGAGCCGAAACAGCCCCTTTAGCAGCAGCGTCACAGTAGTTTGCCTCATGTTACCTCAAGTTGGGTAAATGCATCCTGACGTTATTTCGAATTTGAAAGAATCGGAAAAGGGCAGATTTAGGAATGTCATATTTAGCAAAAACGCTGTTAATGTATAAATCACCTAAGTTGTAAATGCCTTTCAACACTATCAGTCAGACCTGGTTAAAAAAGGTTGGTTTTCACATATTGAGGTGTCCAAGTAGGTTGTTGGAGCCTCGATGTGATGTTTTATCTGCTTCCAGACTCTTATTATTAAAACATGCCTTTTTAACAGCAGTGGGACTGTTAAGAGCAGATAATGATGAATGGGCCTTTCTTCCACCATGTGAGAATAGATAATTGGTGCAGCCAAATAATACAACTTAAAATTCGGTAAAGCAAAACCTTCCATATCCTTTGGTTATGATAGGTGTTTCATAGCTCCAAATGAAAGTTATAATAATCAAGTCTAACTGTTTGAAGTATGATTGCGCAATAAGCCAATACGATCAGCTTGATTGCATTCATCTTCCCGACTGTGGATATTAGGAGAGTTTTCCAAAATATTCAATATTGGTTTTAGCTTTGCCAGTTTAATCAGAGATTTGGGTTTTTTGGTGACAGTCGCTCCTAAATATGTAAAAGCTTTGCAGGATTTCTTAAATGGAAATATGCCTCTTCAACTGCTGCGGAGACGAACTGGAAGATTTTTAAATGATTCACCAAAATATTTGACATTTTTTGGCAGCAATGATATAAACACTCTTGAGAAGAAGTCTGCCTCTTTCTTCTTCTTCTTCTTCTTTTAATTAAACACACTTAACTGAAAGCAGCAGATGATTTAACTGTTTATATTCTCTCATAATTAGTCTCTACATCAATTCACATTCATAAAGCCAGCATCAAGTCATTAATTCATGTTTGATTTCTTATCTTCAATCACTAATTTATAGAATATCATGAATATTTGTATTAAACACGGGTCAAATTTATACATTTTACATCTATAAAAATGTATGAGCTGCACAAGAATTTAAAAAATAAGCATTTTATTTACATTTTTAATACTGTCCAGCTACAATAAATATGTATACAGTGATTTTACAGCTCTGAAATGTAAAAAAAAAAAAAAGGGTTAAATTTGACCCCTTAACAGCATGTCAGGGGTTAAAGACTCGTATATATTTGAGCAGCTCGTGTAAAGTTTCAGATGATTGACTCGAGCATGTTCTGAATGTGCTCTCTCTCTCTCTCAGGTCACCGTGATTTCTGCCATGGGGGAGGAATGTGCTGTCGCTACCAAGGTCCTGGCCAGCAAATAAGGGAGACGGACTTTGCTGCCGCGGGGCAACAAGCACCACCCACAACCAGTCTCTTTGCATTCTCATTGGTTCTGTCACCAAAGCGTCGGCCTTCACAGACAACCTCAAATCATTCTGTTGTGATTTTTCTCTCCATCATCATCATCATCATTGATCTTTATAATTATTTTCTCCCCCCTCTCTTACGTTTCTCTCCTCCATATTTGCTGTTTTGGGAATGTTCCTCTGCAGCTCGCTGCATGATGGTCCTCTGCCTGATCATTGAGGTTTTGTTTGGTAAACAAATCTACTTTATATAAAAACAACTTCAAAAAAAAAAGAACGATCAGTTGCTCATTCCTGCTTTTTTTTTTTTTTTTAACCTTTTTTTTTTTGTTTATTTTTCTCAAAAGTTTTTTTTTTTTTGGTTTTCGCCACTCGCATTCCTGAATGTTGAAGTAACAACGGGATTCAGCTTTTGTATGATTATTTTTTATATTCTTTAGATTTAAATATAGCAGGTCTAAAAAAATTTAAAAAAAAAGGCTTTTAGAGGGAAGGGTAAAAGAGGGGGGAAAGGGTCAAAGAGGGAGAGGGGGGGGGGGTTGTGTGTGTTTGGGTGGGAGGGGCAGTTTTTGAGTTAAAGCAGTGGGAGATGGGGAGGGTTTGCCCCCTTTAGATGCTAACACACAATAAATAAAAAATATATAAAATCTGGTTTTAGGTCGTCCCCTTCCTCTATAGCAGCCGTACCGCTTTCCAGCATGGCCTTCAGCTCTGGGTCCTGAGGTCCGTTTCTTCTCCTCCCAGTCGCTGGGATCGGTGGTGGCCATTATATATCAGAGCACTTGAGGTTCTTCTACCCCAGCATGTCGAAAAAGCTCTAAAAAAAAAAAAAAAAACAAGAAAGTGGTGGTTTTCTTTTGTTTTTTTCTTACCCCCTTTAACAGTCAGTGATTCCCCTCGTTAATAATAATAATAATGATGCCAGTCTCTCTCTCTCTGTGTAGAAGTTTGAGGGGGCGTGAGGGTCGCGTGCGCTCACACTTCTCGTCCACCGATGGGGGGGAGGAGGCGGGTGGTCGAGGGTATCGTCACCACCACCCCCCATAACCCTTACACCTTCACCCCCAATGCTGATGCCGCCGCCCAGCCATCCCCTCCCCCCCCCCCACCGCACCCCAAATAACAAAAAAATTGTGTTATTATTTTAATTTTTTTCTTGAGAGGCGTGAGTGTGTAGCGGTGTTGGCCTCCGACGAAATGTACGAGGCGGTTTGCAGTGAGGTGTGTGTTCTCCTTTTTTCTTTTTTTTCTTTTCTTTTTCTTTTTTTTTTTTTTTTTTTTTTTTCCTCTTGAGGGACTCGATCGGGTTGGGGAGGGTTGGTAGAGTCGCAAACTTTTTTGTTCACTCGAGGCCTTTGTCACCTGACTGGAGATGGCTAAAAAATAAAAACGTTGAAACAAATGGACAAAAACTGCAAACTATGTCTGTCTGGTTTTGTGTCTCTAAACTCAAAAAAAAAAAAAGTGACATAGTGCTCAAATCCTTCTTAAAAAGGTAACTCATATTCCTCTTTTAAAACATGTCATTTCGTATCAAATGAGCTTCAAACCTGCTGTGATGAATCTGCTCAACACTGAAGAAACGAGCACTGAAGCTCATGAAAGTCATTTTTAAAGCTCTGCTGCTCATTCTGCAAGTTAAAATAGTTTACAACCCTTTTAAAAGTTTTAATACACAAAGCAAAAACTCCTTTATTTGTATATTTAAGTTAAATTGAGTGTTTTTAAAAGGTAAATACTGTGAGGTGAAGTGCAGCGTTACGGGGGATTTTAAACGCTTCATTTTAAACCAAATGAAACTTAAAAGACTGAAACTATCGTGTATAAAGGAGCAGAATACCTGTCTGAAAAGTCTCAAAATCCAGCCAACCACCATCAACTCACTGATGGCATTTTTCTGCCAATATTTTATGCCGACTTTGCAC
This sequence comes from Scomber scombrus, assembly GCF_963691925.1. NCBI lineage: Eukaryota > Metazoa > Chordata > Actinopteri > Scombriformes > Scombridae > Scomber > Scomber scombrus. Next base: position 23,400,230 of record NC_084989.1, read on the forward strand.
GTTTTCAACCCTATAAAAACACTTTTAATCAATTTTTTTAATGAAAGCTGATACCAATAAATACATAAAGGAAAAAGTCCTGCTTCCATATATTCAGTTTAAAGAGGATTGAAAGTGCAGCGTTGGAGGATTGAAACCCTCTGTGCTCTCCAGGTCAAACTGAGTCAAAACTTTAAAGATTCAAACTATCGTCTACAAACACCTGCAAGAAAAGTCGAAGTCCAACTAACAAGGTAAACTCATACTTGTTGCATTTTTCCACCAACATTTTTTCCCGATTTTCTAAATTTTCAACCCTTTTAAAACGACTTCAATCCTTTTTTTCTGAATGCTGACACTAACAAATACACAAAGCAGAAGTCCTGCCTTCATATATTCAGTTAGAGGATCGATTCGCTCCAGTTCAAACCACTTCGAATCATATTTGAGACATTTTTCCACCAACATTTTTCAAATTTTCAACCATTATTTTTTCCTATTAAATACCTAAAGCAATTGGAGGTAAAAGAAAGTGAAGCAAATGAAGACCGTGTTGCTTTCACTGATACTCACCTCCCAAATTAAGTGGCAGTGAGAACATCCCTGGTGTAAAGGGAAGACCCTTGGGATCCTGCATCTGCTGACAAAGTAAAACAAATAAAATACCTAAAGCAAAAGTCCTGCCTTCATATGTTTACTACAGTTAAAAATTATCCACATGCTCAAGTTCAAACTCCGTCAAATACAAGTTTAAAGAGTCAAACTGTCAGAAAAGTCAAAATCAACTCACACTTGTGGCATTTTTCCACCAACATTTTATGCCGACTTTGCACATTTTCAACCCTTTCAAAAGGATTTTCTGAATGCTGAAACCAATAAATACACAAAGCAAAAGTCCTGTTTTCATATATTACGAGGGTTAAAAGTGCAGCGTTAAAGGGGATTAAAACACTACATATGCTCCACTTCAAACTGAGTCAAAACTTTGGCAATTTCACACCAAATAACTCAACTATAAAGAGTCAAACTGTGTCTATAAAAGTGAGCAAAACACCTGTCAGAAAAGTCCAAATCCATTTTATGGCGACTTTGCAAATTTTCAACCTTTTAAAAGTACTTAAATCCATTCTTTTTGCAGCGTTGGAGGATTGAAACGCTCCTTACACTCCTCTTCAAACTGAGTCAAAACTTTGTCTATTTCAAACCACATAAAACAACTTTAAAGAGTCAAACTGTAAAGTCCAAATCCAACCCACCACATCAACTCATACTTGTGGCATTTTTCCACCAACATTTTATGCCGATTTTGCACATTTTCAACCCTTTCAAAATACTTTTAATCCCTTTTTTGTGAATGCTGAGGCCAATAAATATTCACTTAAAGAGGATTAAAAGTGCAGCGATGGAGGATTGAAATGTTTCGTACCCTTCAGGTCAAACTGAGTCAAACACTTTGGTTGTTTTGAATCAAATAAAACAACTTTAAAGAGTCAAACTGTGTCTATAAAGTGAGTAAAACACCTGTCAGAAGAGTCAAAATCCAACCCACCATTAACTCATACTTGTGGCATTTTTCCACCAACATTTTATGCCGACTTTGCACATTTTCAACCCTTTTTTGTGAATGCTGATGCCAATTAATACACTCATTTATTCAGTTAAAGAGGGTTAAAAGTGCGGCGATGGAGGATTGAAATGCTCCTTATTCTCCAGGTCAAACTGAGTCAAACACTTTGGTTGTTTTCAATCAAATAAGAGTCAAACTGTGTCTATAAAGTGAGTAAAACACCTGTCAGAAGAGTCAAAGTTCAACCTACAAGGGCAACTCACACTTGTGGCGTTTTTCCACCAACATTTTATGCCGACTTTGCACATTTTCAATCCTTTAAAAAAGATTTTCTGAATGTTGAAACCAATAAATACACAAAGTAAAAGTGCAGCGTTACAGGGGAATAAAACGCTCCACTTCAAACCAAATAATACAAGCTTTAAAGAGTCAAACTGTTTCTATAAATGGAGCCGAACACCTGTCAGATAAATATCTCACACAGGAAGAAGGTCAGAGTCCAGATTATTAACAGATCAACTCTCACTGATGTCAGTTGTGACCTTTTACCGTCAAAGTTTTTATGGTTCAACTCGACTTTAAACTTGTTGGTTATTAAAAAAGCTCACGAAGTTACATAAAGAAGGGTGGGAATATTAAATAAGAGGCTTAATAAGGTGTTGTTCTCCAGTCAAGGGAGGAAGGAAAGGAGGGAAGGAGGAAAGATGGAAGGGAAGGAGGAAAGAAGGAAGGAGGGAGAAAGGAAAAGGAAGGAAGGAAGGGAGGAAGGTAATGGGGAGGAAACAAAGAGAAGGACAGAAGGAAGAAAGGAAGGGGGATGAAGGAAGGGAGGAAAGAGGGAGGAAGGAAAGAAAGATGAGGAGGGAAGAAAGGGGGATGAATGAAAGAAAGAGAGAAGGACAGATGGAAGGAAGGAAGGAAGGAAGGGTGATGAAGGAAGGGAGGAAAGAAAGGAGGGAGGAAAAGGAAGGAAGGAAGGGAGGGGGATGAAGGAAGGGAGGAAAGGGGGAGGAAGGAAAGAAAGAGAGAAGGACAGATGGAAGGAAGGAAGGGAGGAAAGGGGGAGGGAGGAAAAAAAGAGAGAAGGACAGACAAAGGAAGGAAGGAAGGAAGGGGGATGAAGGAATGGAGGAAAGAGGGAAGAAGGAAATAAAGAGAGAAGGACAGATGGAAGGAAGGAAAGGGGATGAAGGAAGGAAGGGGGATGAAGGAAAGGAGGAAAGATAAGGACAGACGGAAGGAAAGGAAGGAAGGCAGGAAAGTTCATTTGGGACATTTTGGACGGATTCTACTTATATGGGCATCAGGAGGAGCATGAGGCGCCCTCCTGAACCTGTGAACCAATCAACCTGTCAATCACGACGTAGCCACGCCCTAATGCATACCCTGCTTTATCGTCACATATAAAATCAGGGAGGCCAAAATGTCCCAAATGAACATCATACTGCATTGAAGAAGGCTTTAAACTAGCGATTGAGACCATAAACACATTTTGAAAACGTTTACTGAGGTTAGAAATCAAGTGAGAAGTTGGTGAATTCTCCATTGACTTGTATAGAGACGGAAGTCCTTTTGACACCAAAACGGTCGCCCCCTGGTGGCCTTTTGATAGAATGCAGTTTTAAGTTACTTCCGCGTTGGCATCATTTCAGGTGAATGGGGTAAAACATTGTAATAATAGATATCACCATGAAACTTTCTCAGTTGATTACTCATGTTAAGTTAAGTTAAGAAAACAATGTATTGAAAGTTTTTTGTATTTTAATGTTTAAAGCAAGATCGTCTCTATTGTAAGAGCTTAACAGCCACACTACTACTACTTTATATTGATCCAAAACATGCACCCGAACAGCATAATAAAGCCACCAGAATCCCTCTTTGTAGGCTAATACCTTAGTTGTGTGCATCACTTAACTCTCAAATGTGCATTTTAGTCCATAGAATAGATAAAAAACACTGTTTCATAAGTTAAAATGTTACGTTTACTGTCTCACAGGACTAAAGAAACAAGAGAAACAGGAACATTTTGACATTTATTACTTTAAAAAAATGATCTAATCTGTATAAATGAATTGCAAAAAAAGGAGGGAGTGCTTCTTATATATTATATTTTATGCCATATTTTAGTGTATGTGCATAAAGTAAAGATATTAAAAACAAACAGGTTAAGATCCTGCAGATTAAATGTTAAAAAAAATAAAAAAGCTCTCACAAAATGGAGCCGCTGCAGTTAAAAATGTGCTGCACCATCTTTTGTTGCATGTGCGTGTGTGTGCGTGTGTGTGTGTGTGTGTGTGTGTGTGCATGCTCTCCACACACACATAGTTTACAGTTTACAGACACACCCTGCCTGAATTTCTCCAGCGCCGATGTGAAGATGAATCACTCACTTGTGCATATCTGAACACTGAGCCACGACTGGCACCACAATGGAAAGAAGGATGAATGTTTGCTTTTTTTCTTTCTCTCTCTCTCTCTCTCTCTCTCTCCTCTCTCTCTCTCTCTCCTCTCTCTCTCTCTCTCTCTCTCTCTCTCTCTGTCTCTCTCTCTCTCTCTCTTTCTCTCTCTCTCTCTCTCTCACTCTCTCTCTTTCTCTCTCTCTCTCTCTCTATCTCTCTGTCTCTCCCTCTCTCTCTCTCTCTCTCCTGTCTCTCTCTCTCCTCTCTCTCTCTCTCTCCTCTCTCTCTCTCTCTCTCTCTCTCTCTCCTCTCTCTCTTTCTCTCTCTCTCTCTCTTTCTCTCTCCCTCACTCTCTTTCTGTCTCTCTCTCTCTCTCTCTCTCCACATACCCATCTGACCAGTTCTGGGTTCTCTGACTCATCAGGGATTTTATTTCTCTCTCTCTCTCTCTCTCTCTCTCTCTCTCTCTCTCTCTCTCTCTCTCTTCTCTCTCTCATCTCTCTCTCTCTCTCTCTCTCTCTACATACCCATCTGACCAGTTCTGGGTTCTCTGACTCATCAGGGATTTTATTTTCTCTCTCTCTCTGTGTTCATAGAAATGCAGCTGAATGAGCAGAGCTGGTCTGAGGCCCAGTGTGTGTGTGTGTGTGTGTGTGTGTGTGTGTGTGTGTGTGTGTGTGTGTGTGTGTGTGTGTGTGTGTGTGTGTGTGTGTGTGTGTGTGAATGATTAACCGGGCTCAGCAGGTTTTATTATCAGGGTGTGTTTGGGCTGCAGTTGACCTTTGGACTCTGCTCATCCAAACACAGACAGCTGATAAAAATGGGTCACAGCAGGCAAAAAACCTAAATATAAAAAACTCCTCATCTGCAAAAGTTGTTACTATAATAATACTATACTTAGTTATACACTCAAAAAATAAAGTTAATGGTTGTCAGAGTTTGTGTGTGAAGCTGCTAAGAGGGAATCACTAAACACTAATAATAAACTATCTCTGCCCTCCGAAAGCTTCATTAAGGATTAATCTCCGTATTTATCTGTGACTGATGACGTGTTTATGAATGATTTGTTGTGCAGAAATTCGGTAGAGACTAATTTTGAGTGGATATTGTGAACATAAATCAACTTTTATACGTATTTCTTGCACTAAATGACACTGAAAGCACATTTAAAGGAGATATTTTAATAGTTTAAACCTTAAAACCTTTCACTATTAGTTTAAAAATGGGGAAATTATGTGTTTATGAATGATTTGTTGTGCAGACATTTGGTTGCGACTAATTATGAGTGGATATTGTTAAATGTATTATTTGCAAAATGACACTGAAAGTACTTTTAAAGGAGATATTTTAATAGTTAAAACCTTAAAACCTTTTCCATATTAGTTTAAAAATGGTGAAATTATCTTTAAATAAGTTTAAAACATTAATAACTAATTAATAATAAACTTAAAATCAACATATCATATTTATTCATAAGTTCTGTAATACAAATAGTTTCCCCTTTCTGCCATTATAATGATTAATGTGTAGTAAACTGTTTATTTCGGGTATTACCATATATGGTCAGGGCGTTTCACCCGACGCACGTTACGTAACCCCTGCGTCACCTCCGCTTCGTTCTTTCACGTCTGCTTGCGTAACATGGCGCCGGTAAGTCATGGCGGCTCTTCCTGAATTTAACCCAATTTGTCCTTAATATTTGTGTTTCTCTACATATTCAGGGTACTAACCTGTATGATAAGACTGAGATGTAACTCATCAGCTGTTTATGTGAAGTTAAAGTGTTTTATTTAGTGAATAAAACTAATAAAATAGCAGAATTAGCTTTAGCTTCATGTTAGCTTCTAGCATTAGTTCCACGTGTCCATTCATTCACTGAACCAGAGTTCATTACAGAAACACTGGTTTTATGTCATTTAAGTGATTTTTCGCTGGAGACTGTTTAATTTTTTGGTGTATATCTGTTAACATGTAGATTAATCGTCACTTGTTAATTCGGCATCACATAATTGTTCTTTATTTTAGTCCGAAAGCTTTAAATTTAACATTTACTTGCATTTAAATTCACTACTTTATGACATTTATCTTAAAAAACAGTCATTAAAGAAGCAACAACTCTCTGTGCAACATTGTCAGCACTGTGGACAAAATGT
>NC_084989.1:23411327-23413823 GCF_963691925.1 Scomber scombrus
CCTCCTTTCCTCCCTTCCTTCCTCCCTCCTTTCCTTTCTTCTTCCTCCCTTCCTCTTTTCCTTCCTTCCTTCCTTCCTTCCTTCCTTCCTTCTTTCCTCCATGCTTCCTTCCTTTCCTTCCTCTTTTCCTTCCTTCTTCCTCCCCTTCCTCTTTTCCTTTCTCCCCCCCCTCCTACCTTCCTTCCTTCCTTTCCTTCTTTCCTCCCTTCCTTCTTTTCTTTCCTCTGTCCTTTCCCTCCCTTCCTTTCTCCCTCCCTCCTTCCTACCTTCCTTCCTTATTTCCTCCGTCCTTCCTTCCTTTCCTTCCTCCCTTCCTTCTTTCCTTTCCCCCTTCCTTCCTCCCTCCCTTCCTTCCTTTCCTTCTTTCCTTCCTTCTTCCTTCCTTCCTTCCTCCCTCCCTTTTCTTCCATCCTCCTTTCCTTCCTCCTTCCTTCCTCCCTTAACTCGAGCACAACAGGAGGGTTAACTGGAGGGATTCATCAGTTCCCAGTTGAGTCTCTATGAAGTCTTCATGTCTGCAGGTAACGCTGTAATCTGACGCTGTGTATCAGATTACCTTCAGATTATAACAATAGAACTATACATACATACAGACAGAGGGGGGGGGGTTCTGTGTTTCAGCTGCAGAAGGCAAAGCAGCTTTATTTAACCCTCCTGTTGTCCTCGAGTCAAGGAAGGAAGGGAGGAAGGAAGGAAGGGAGGAAGGAAGGAAGGAAGGGACGAAGAAGGAAGGAAGGGCGGGAGGAAGGAAGAAGGAAGGAAAGGAGGAAAAGGAGGAAAGGAAGGGAGGAAGAAGGAAGGAAAGGAGGGAGGGAGGAAGGGAAGGAGGGAAGGAAGGAGGAAAGGAAGGGAGGAAGAAGGAAGGAATGGAGGGAGGAAAGAAGAAGGAAGGAAATGAAGGAAGGAAGGACAGAGAAAATAAGGAAGGAAGGAAGGAAGGTAGGAGGAAGGAAGGAAAGAAGGACAGAGGAAGGGAGGAAGGTAAGGGGAGGAAAGAAAGAGAGAAGGAGGGAGGGAGGAAAGAAGGAAGGGAGGAGGTAAAGGAAAGAAGGAAGGAGGGAAGGAAAGAAGGAAGGAGGGAGGAAGGACAGACGGAAGGAAGGAAGGGAGGAAAGAAGGAACAGTCAAAACAGACGGGGTCAATTTGACCCGGGAGGACGACACAAAGGTTGAATAGCGAGAAAAAGAACAAGAACAAAGTACAGGAAAATAGAAAGAGAGAAAAAAAATAAAAAGCTTTGAGTCGTGTGTTAAGTTCAACGTGTGACTGACAGGTGGATAAATGACGTGTTGAATCAGCAAAATGAGCTCAAGATCACAAAATCTCTACAAAAAGTTGTGAGCATTTTTTGTAGACTGCACTTCTGCCCCTTCGATAGCTCAGTTGGTAGAGCGGAGGACTGTAGAGGATTAACAATAGACATCCTTAGGTCGCTGGTTCAAATCCGGCTCGAAGGAGGTGATGTTTTGGGGCAACTGTGGTTGAGGAGGTAGACAGGATCACCAAACAGTTGTAGGGTTGTTGGTTCGACTCCCAGCTCCTCATGTAGACCTTCAGAATGGTGCCACAAAAGAGACTGTTCCTCGTCAGCAGGTTAAACGTCTACAAACAAAAACCTTCATTATTGTAATGTGTCTTTAACCCTCCTGTTGTCCTCGAGTCAAGGAAGGAAGGGAGGAAGAAGGAAGGAAGGGAGGGAGGAAGGAAGGAAGGATGGAAGGAAGAAGAAGGAAGGACAAGAGGGAGGAAGGAAGGAAGGGAGGAAGGAGGAAGGAAAGGAGGAAGGAGGAAGGAAAGGAGGGAGGGAGGAAGGAAGGCATGAAGAAGGAAGGAAAGGAGGGAGGAAGGAAGGATGGAAGGAAGAAGAAGGAAGGACGAGAGGGAGGAAGGAAGGAAGGGAGGAAGGAAGGAAGGAAGAAAGGAAGAAGGATGGAAGAAAGAGAGAAGGAGGGAGGGGAGAAAGGAAAAGAGGAAGGAAGGAAGGAAGCTAGGGGAAGGAAAGAAAGAGAGAAGGAGGGAGGGAGGAAGGAAAGGAAGGAGAGAAGGAAAGAAGGAGAGAAGGAGGGAGGAAGGAAGGACAGAAGGAAGGAAGAAAGGGGGATGGAGGAAGGAAAGAAGGAAGGGAGGAAAGAGAGGAGGGAAAGAAAGAGAGAAGGAGGGAGAAAGGAAGGACAGACGGAAAGAAGGAAGAGAGGAGAGTCATATGAAGTCTGCAGAAACCCTGATTACAATTCACGTCGGCCTAAAGACTGGGATAGGATCTTTTTTCCATTACTTATCCTCATGCACACACACACACACACACACACACACACACACACACACACACACACACACACACACACACACACACACACACACACACACACACACCCTGGTCAGTTCCCAGCCCTGCTTGCATACACAGAGTAAGAAACGTCACCTGTGCTTTGCGGCCTGCAGCACCAACTAACTTCACTCAAACACCTTTACATCAGCAATGAATGAATGATGAC
>NC_084989.1:23414023-23419023 GCF_963691925.1 Scomber scombrus
ATGGAGAAAGCTTGATTGCATTCATCTTCCCAGACCGTGGTTATTAGGAGAGTTTTCCAAAATATTCAATATTGGTTTAAGCTTTGCCAGTTAAATCGGAGGAGATCATTTGGGTTTTTTGGTGACAGTCGCTCCTAAATATGTAAAAGCTTTGCAGGATTTCTTAAATGGAAATATCCCTCTTTAACTGCTGCGGAGACTAACTGGAAGATTTTTAAATGATTCACCAAAATATTTGACATTTTTTGGCAGCAATGATATAAACACTCTTGAGAAGAAGTCTGCCTCTTTCTTCTTCTTCTTTTAATTAAACACACTGGACTGAAAGCAGCAGATTTAACATGATTTAACATTTATATTCTCTCATAATTAGTCTCTACATCAATTCACATTCATAAATCCAGCATCAAGTCATTAATTCATGTTTGATTTCTTATCTTCAATCAATATTTTATAGAATATGATGATTTTTATTAAACATGTCATCTATAAAAATGTATCAGCTGCACAAGAAATTAAAAATTATGCATTTTATTAACATTTTTATTTACTGTCCAGCTACAATAAATATGTATACAGTGATTTTAAAGCTCTCAAATGTAAAAAAGGGTTAAATTTGACCCCTGAACAGCATGTCAGGGGTTAAAGACTCGTATATATTTGAGCAGCTCGTGTAAAGTTTCAGATGATTGACTCGAGCATGTTCTGAATGTGCTCTCTCTCTCTCTCAGGTCACCGTGATTTCTGCCATGGGGGAGGAATGTGCTGTCGCTACCAAGGTCCTGGCCAGCAAATAAGGGAGACGGACTTTGCTGCCGCGGGGCAACAAGCACCACCCACAACCAGTCTCTTTGCATTCTCATTGGTTCTGTCACCAAAGCGTCGGCCTTCACAGACAACCTCAAATCATTCTGTTGTGATTTTTCTCTCCATCATCATCATCATCATTGATCTTTATAATTATTTTCTCCCCCCTCTCTTACGTTTCTCCTCCATATTTGCTGTTTTGGGAATGTTCCTCTGCAGCTCGCTGCATGATGGTCCTCTGCCTGATCATTGAGGTTTTGTTTGGTAAACAAATCTACTTTATATAAAAACAACTTCAAAAAAAAAAGAACGATCAGTTGCTCATTCCTGCTTTTTTTTTTTTTTTTAACCTTTTTTTTTTTTGTTTATTTTTCTCAAAAGTTTTTTTTTTTTTGGTTTTCGCCACTCGCATTCCTGAATGTTGAAGTAACAACGGGATTCAGCTTTTGTATGATTATTTTTTATATTCTTTAGATTTAAATATAGCAGGTCTAAAAAAATTAAAAAAAAAAAGGCTTTTAGAGGGAAGGGTAAAAGAGGGGGGAAAGGGTCAAAGAGGGAGAGGGGGGGGGGGTTGTGTGTGTTTGGGTGGGAGGGGCAGTTTTTGAGTTAAAGCAGTGGGAGATGGGGAGGGTTTGCCCCCTTTAGATGCTAACACACAATAAATAAAAAATATATAAAATCTGGTTTTAGGTCGTCCCCTTCCTCTATAGCAGCCGTACCGCTTTCCAGCATGGCCTTCAGCTCTGGGTCCTGAGGTCCGTTACTTCTCCTCCCAGTCGCTGGGATCGGTGGTGGCCATTATATATCAGAGCACTTGAGGTTCTTCTACCCCAGCATGTCGAAAAAGCTCTAAAAAAAAAAAAAAAAACCAAGAAAAGAAAAGTGGTGGTTTTCTTTTGTTTTTTTCTTATCCCCCTTTAACAGTCAGTGGTTTCCCCTCGTTAATAATAATAATAATAATAATAATGATGCCAGTCTCTCTCTCTGTCTGTGTAGAGTTTGAGGGGGCGTGAGGGTCGCGTGCGCTCACACCTCTCGTCCACCGATGGGGGGGAGGAGGCGGGTGGTCGAGGGTTTCGTCACCACCACCCCCCACAACCCTTACACCTTCACCCCCAATGCTGACGCCGCCGCCCGGCCATCCCCTCCTCCCCCCCGCCGCCCCCCAAATAACAAAATTTGTGTTATTTTAATTTTTTTCTTGAGAGGCGTGAGTGTGTAGCGGTGTTGGCCTCCGACGAAATGTACGAGGCGGTTTGCAGTGAGGTGTGTGTTCTCCTTTTTTCTTTTTTTTCTTTTCTTTTTCTTTTTTTTTTTTTTTTTTTTTCCTCTTGAGGGACTCGATCGGGTTGGGGAGGGTTGGTAGAGTCGCAAACTTTTTTGTTCACTCGAGGCCTTTGTCACCTGACTGGAGATGGCTAAAAAATAAAAACGTTGAAACAAATGGACAAAAACTGCAAACTATGTCTGTCTGGTTTTGTGTCTCTAAACTCTTTAAAAAAAAAAAAAAAAAAAGTGACATAGTGCTCAAATCCTTCTTAAAAAGGTAACTCATATTCCTCTATCTAAACATGTCATTTCGTAGCTTTATGAGCTTCAAACCTGCTGTGATGCATCTGCTCAACACTGAAGAAACGAGCACTGAAGCTCATGAAAGAGTCATTTTTAAAGCTCTGCTGCTCACTCTGCAAGTTAAAATAGTTTACAACCCTTTTAAAAGTTTTAATACACAAAGCAAAAACTCCTTTATTTGTATATTTAAGTTAAATTGAGTGTTTTTAAAAGGTAAATACTGTGAGGTGAAGTGCAGCGTTACGGGGGATTTTAAACGCTTCATTTTAAACCAAATAAAACTTAAAAGACTGAAACTGTCGTGTATAAAGGAGCAGAAGACCGGTCCGAAAAGTCAAAATCCAGCCAACCACCATCATCTCATACTGGTGGCATTTTTCTGCCAATATTTAATGCCGACGTTGCACGTTTTCAACCCTATAAAAAAAGGATTAAGTGTTTTTAATCAATGCTGATGCCAATAAATACATCCTGCCTTCATATAGTCAGTTAGAGGTTTGAAAGTGCAGCGTTGGAGGATTGAAATGCTCCGTACACTCAACTCAAGTCAATACTTTGGTTATTTTAAACCAATTAAACTTTAAAGAGTCAAACTATCGTCTACAAACACCTGCAAGAAAAGTCGAAGTCCAACTAACAAGGTAAACTCATACTTGTGGCATTTTTCCACCAACATTTTTTCCCGATTTTTTAAATTTTCAATCCTTTAAAATGACTTCAACCCTTTTTTTCTGAATGCTGATGCCAATAAATACACAAAGCAGAAGTCCTGCCTTCATATATTCAGTTAGAGGATCGATACGCTCCAGTTCAAACCACTTCGAATCATATTTGAGACATTTTTCCACCAACTTTTTTCAAATTTTCAACCATTATTTTTTCCTATTAAATACTTAAAGCAATTGGAGGTAAAAGAAAGTGAGGCAAATGAAGACTGTGTTGCTTTCACTGATACTCACCTCCCAAATTAAGTGGCAGTGAGAACATCCCTGGTGTAAAGGGAAGACCCTTGGGATCCTGCATCTGCTGACAAAGTAAAACAAATAAAATACCTAAAGCAAAAGTCCTGCCTTCATATGTTTACTACAGTTAAAAATTCTCCACATGCTCAAGTTCAAAGTCCGTCAAATACAAGTTTAAAGAGTCAAACTGTCAGAAAAGTCAAAATCCAACCCACCACATCAACTCACACTTGTGGCGTTTTTCCACCAACATTTTATGCCGACTTTGCACATTTTCAACCCTTTCAAAAGGATTTTCTGAATGCTGAAACCAATAAATACACAAAGCAAAAGTCCTGCTTTCATATATTAAGAGTGTTTAAAGTGCAGCGTTAAAGGGGATTGAAACGCTCCATACACTCCACTTCAAACTGAGTCAAAACTTTGGCAATTTCACACCAAATAACTCAACTATAAAGAGTCAAACTGTGTCTATAAAGTGAGCTAAACACCTGTCAGAAAAGTCCAAATCCATTTTATGGCGACTTTGCAAATTTTCAACCTTTTAAATGTACTTAAATCCTTTTTTTTTGCAGCGTTGGAGGATTGAAACGCTCCTTACACTCCTCTTCAAACTGAGTCAAAACTTTGTCTATTTCAAACCCAATAAAACAACTTTAAAGAGTCAAACTGTAAAGTCCAAATCCAACCCACCACATCAACTCATACTTGTGGCATTTTTCCACCAACATTTTATGCCGATTTTGCACATTTTCAACCCTTTCAAAATACTTTTAATCCCTTTTTTGTGAATGCTGAGGCCAATAAATATTCACTTAAAGAGGATTAAAAGTGCAGCGATGGAGGATTGAAATGTTTCGTACCCTTCAGGTCAAACTGAGTCAAACACTTTGGTTGTTTTCAATCAAATAAAACAACTTTTAAGAGTCAAACTGTGTCTATAAAGTGAGTAAAACACCTGTCAAAAGAGTCAAAATCCAACCCACCATTAACTCACACTTGTGGCGTTTTTCCACCAACATTTTATGCCGACTTTGCACATTTTCAATCCTTTAAAAAAGATTTTCTGAATGTTGAAACCAATAAATACACAAAGTAAAAGTGCAGCGTTACAGGGGAATAAAACGCTCCACTTCAAACTCAAAACTTTATTCATTTCAAACCAAATAATACAAGCTTTAAAGAGTCAAAGTGTTTCTATAAATGGAGCCGAACACCTGTCAGATAAATATCTCACACACAGGAAGAAGGTCAGAGTCCAGATTATTAACAGATCAACTCTCACTGATGTCAGTTGTGACCTTTTACCGTCAAAGTTTTTATGGTTCAACTCGACTTTAAACTTGTTGGTTATTAAAAAAACACATGAAGTTACATAAAGAAGAGTCTTCATAAGGTGTTGTTCTCCAGTCAAGGGAGGAAGGAAAGGAGGGAGGGAGGAAAGAAAGGAGGAAGGAAGGAAAGGAGGGAGGAAAGGAAAGATGGAAGGGAAGGAGGAAAGAAGGGAGGAGGGAGAAAGGAAAAGGAAGGAAGGAAAGAAGGAAGGGAGGAAGGTAATGGGGAGGAAAGAAAGAGAAGGACAGAAGGAAGGAAGGAAGGAAGGGAGGAAAGAGGGAGGAAGGAAAGAAAGATGAGGAGGGAAGAAAGGGGGATGAA
>NC_084989.1:23421523-23462385 GCF_963691925.1 Scomber scombrus
GCACGTTACGTAACCCCTGCGTCACCTCCGCTTCGTTCTTTCACGTCTGCTTGCGTAACATGGCGCCGGTAAGTCATGGCGGCTCTTCCTGAATTTAACCCCAATTTGTCCTTAATATCTGTGTTTCTCTACATATTCAGGGTACTAACCTGTATGATAAGACTAAGATGTAACCCATCAGCTGTTTATGTGAAGTTAAACTGGTTTATTTAGTGAATAAAACTAATAAAATAGCAGAATTAGCATTAGCTTCATGTTAGCTTCTAGCATTAGCTCCACGTGTCCATTCATTCACTGAACCAGAGTTCATTACAGAAACACTGGTTTTATGTCATTTTAGGGTTTTTCTCGCTCTAGACTGTTTAGCTTTTGGTGTATATCTGTTTACATGTAGATAAATGGTCACTTGTTAATTCGACATCACTTAAATGTTCTTTATTTTAGTCCGAAAGCTTTACATTGAACATTTACTTGCATTTAAATTCACTACTTTATGACATTTATCTTAAAAAACAGTCATTAAAGAAGCAACAACTCTCTGTGCAACATTGTCAGCACTGTGGACAAAATGTACAGTAATTATTTTAGTGTTGTCATAAAAAAATAAACTATTAAAGTTAAAATTTAACAGTAAATATGATGTAAATATATAAATCTTGCACATTTTACATAAAAGTGAAGGATGATAAAGTCTAAAATGAAGCTGTAATGAGTTTTGAATACCTGTCACTGTCATTTATGTCAGATATAGATAAATGTCACTTTTCATAACGTTTGACAGCTGGAGTTAGTTTATACATCACATTATAAAAGGGGGACATTTTATTTTAAATTGAAGTTTAAAATGTAAAATACCAGCTACTAGAACCTAATATTCAATCTGTAATGTCTTTGGTTATATTACATGTTTTATTTAGATAAAGCTGGCAGCACAGCTTCAGTAAACTAGTATAGATAATGTTTTATAGACAGATTTGTTATGAATTTAACTGCTTAAATACTGAATGAGTCAGATAAGATAATAAAAAGTGGTTTAGAGAGAAAATAAATGCAAATTGTGGAAAATGTATTTGCATTGCAGATTTCTCTTCAACTATGTGACTTCAGATATCAGAGTAATAATAGTAATAGTAGTGTTTGGTTAATCCTGACTAATAAAGACATCTATGAAAATGTCTCATCTCCACTAACACACTTCAGAGTCTCAGGATAGTGAAGTATGAACTATTATAATTATGGGATGCCGATAAATTCTCACTCAACTTTATTTATAAAGCACTTTAAAACAACCACAGCTGAAACAAAGTGCTGTACATAAATAGATAAAACAACACAGGAACATAAAACAATAAAGAAATGATACTAAAATAATTGTTTAGTTTTTAAAAATTAATTAATTAAAAACAATTACTAAAAACAACCCATAAAGCACAGGAGCAGAGTCTCATGCAGGGTTGAAAGCCAAGGAATAAAAATGGACAGTGAGGAGGCTAGTCTAATTACCACTAAAGATTCAAATAAAGACTTCAGAGGAGGACAAGAAACAGTTTGTGCTGCTGTTTTGTTTCTCTTGAGGTTTCTGATCCTTTCTTCTTTTTTTTTACCTCACAGATCAAACCACAGAAGAGGCCAACTGTTGGCAAGAAGTCCAAAAAGGGAGCTGGATGGAAGTTCACCCTGGACCTGACTCACCCGTGGAGGACGGGATCCTGGACTCTGCAAACTTTGTAAGTATCTCCTGCAGACAACACCTTCAAAGAGTAGCAGCTTTGGTCTTTTTCTGACCTCAAAATCAAGAATATTGACTTAAAAAAACCAGTAAAACCTCAGAATCCTTCTCCTTTATATCTATAATTATAATAAACTTTAGTCTTTACTATAACAGGATAATAAAAAGGTAAACATAGTGATCTTAACGAGCAGCTAACCTGGAGTACGGACTAGGGTTACCTTCCCTAGCTCTCCACCATGACTAGGGTTACCTTCCCTAGCGTCACTGTGCTCTGTCCAATAGGAAACCTTCCTCAAAGAGAGGATTAAGGTCAACGGGAAGACGGGAAACCTCGGGAACATCGTCCAGGTCGGCCGCATGAAGAACAAGATCAACGTCTCCTCTGAGAAGCAGTTCTCTAAAAGGTGAAGAAGAAGAAGAAGACTTTACTCTCATTCATGTCATCATTAATACTCCTAATATAGCACATTTTACTGAGGTAAATACTTAATTTCTCTCTTTCTCCCTCTCTCCCTCCCCCTTTCTCTCCCTCTTTCCCTCCTTCTCCCTCTCCCCCCTCCCTCCTTCCCTCTCTTTCTCTCTCTCAGGTATCTGAAGTATCTGACGAAGAAGTACCTGAAGAAGAACAACCTCCGTGATTGGCTGAGAGTTGTAGCCTCCGATAAGGAAACGTACGAGCTGCGTTACTTCCAGATCAGTCAGGACGACGAGGAGTCCGAGACAGACGAGTAAACAGCTGTCTGTGTGTCAGCAGCTGGAGAATAAAAGTGGAGAAAAAGAAGATTCTGTGTGTTTGTTTTTAATTCGTGGTCTTAATATTTCTCCACACATGAAGCAGCAGCAGTACACTAACCGTCCACTAGGTGCTGCTGCAGGTAGTTGACTCTAAACTGCATCAATCAGAAGAAACGAATACAGCTTTAACATGAACTTTTAAAACATAAAATGAATGAAAACAAACATTAAGGTGCATAAAATAAATGCTTCAACCTGACACACATGATATAATATAGTAATACCTATAATATAAATGTTTCAACAAACTCATAAATGATTAAAAACACTAATTTATAAAAGGCAACGCTTTATTTATATAGTGCATTTCATACACAGGAGCAACTCGATGTGCTTTACATACAAACAAAACAAAGAGTAAGAATTTGAAACAAAGAACATAAAAAACATACAATTTAATAAAAATAAAACCCAATAGTAACAATTTAAAACAAAACCCCCACTAATAATAAAAATTAAATAGTACAGAAAAATAGAATAGAGCATAAACTATAACTTTGCAGCATAAAATAAGTTGTATTAAAGTCATTAAAAGGACATACAGTGCAAATGAAAGAAACAATTCTTAGTACTTTCAAAGAGCTCTATATTTATAGTTATATTATTATATTTATATTATTTTAAAAATAAAACCCAATACTAGTAAAAATGTTTAAACATTAAAACAAAATTAAAAACAAAAAAACCCACCAATAAAAACAGATTAGAAAGAGAAAAATAAAATAAAAACTAGATTAGAATAGAGCATAAAATATAAATTTGCCTTAAAATCATTGAAAGGACTCCAGCTCTGAGTTCAGACTGACGTGAAGAAGAGGCAGCGTCCATCTTTGTTTTCTTTCTTCTTTGAATCGCTTCAGGCTGTCAGTGAATCTTTATTCTCCTTAAACAGAGAAGGATGTTTAGCCTCTCTCCTCTTTCTGTGTGTGTGTGTGTGTGTGTGTGTGTGTGTGTGTGTGTGTGTGTGTGTGTGTGTGTGTGTGTGTGTGTGTCTGGATTCCCTCCCATCTGCTCATCTGTTGCGTATAAAGCACGCAGCCTCAGGAATGCGTCCACCTTCAGCCTCTCAGCGGTCAGCTGTGGAGCCTCAGATCTTTATCTAAGGATCCAAACTGATATTAGATTTAGATTAAAATGTAATAAGCAGACATGTCAACTTATAGAGTAAATAATGAGGGTTAAGATGCAGAAATACAATATAATGTGGGATCGTGCATGAATATAATGTTAAAGAGCAACCGACATGTACATAAGCTGATGGTTGTCAGAGTTTGTGTGTGAAGCTGCTGTTTGGTAGATTCATCTCTTTTGACTGTTCCTTCTTTCCTTCCTTCCTTACTTCCTCCATCCCTCTTTCTTCCATACTTCTTTCCTCACTTCCTTACTTTCCTTCCTCCCTTCCTTCTCTCCGTACTTACTTCCTCTTTTCCTCCCTCCCTCCTTACTCCTTTCCTTCCTTCCTTCCTTCCTCCCTCCTTCCTTCTTTCCTCCCTCCCTCTTACCTTCCTTCCTTATTTCCTCCATCCTTCGTTCCTCCCTCCCTCCCTCCTTCCTTCTTTCCTCCCTCCCTTCCTTCCTTCTTTCCTTTCCTCCCTCCTTTCCTTCCTTCCTCCCTCCCTCCTTTCCTTCCTTGTTCCTCCTTTCCTTCCTTGCTTTCCTCACTTCCTTCTTTCCTTTCTCCCTCCCACCTTCCTCCCTTCCTTCATTCCTTTCCTTCCTTCTTCCTGCCTTCCTTCCTCCTTTCCTTCCTTCTTCATCCCTTCCATCCATCCTTCCTTCTTCCTCCCTTCCTTCCTTCCTCGCTCCTTTCCTTCCTTCTT
Organism: Scomber scombrus; assembly: GCF_963691925.1. NCBI lineage: Eukaryota > Metazoa > Chordata > Actinopteri > Scombriformes > Scombridae > Scomber > Scomber scombrus. Next base: position 23,425,871 of record NC_084989.1, read on the forward strand.
CCCTTCCTTCCTTCCTTCTTCCTCCCTTGCTTCCTTCCCTCCTCCCTTCCCTCCTTCCTTCCTCCCTCCTTTCCTTCCTTCTTTCTCCCTTCCTTCCTCCTTTCCTTCCTTGACCCTCGACAACAGGAGGGTTAAACTTCAGGTGTCTCGGCTCCAAACTGGCAAACAAAGATGATGCCTGTCAGCGTTTGTGTTCATCCATCCACAGAGTGATGGAGCATCTGTGTGTTTGGCTCATCTGAACCAAGTCAAGTTTATTTATAAGGCGCCAAATCATAACAGAAGTTATCTCAGAGCTCTTCTCACATAGAGCAGGTCCAGACTGTGAAACCTCAAACAGAATTGACTGGTTGGGGAGAAAGACAGTAAACCATTAAAAGACCAGTTTGGGTTGATGGGGAGGGACAGATGTGGTGCTGGGATCAATTCCCAAATCAATTTATGAAGCACAGAAAGTATTTCTACTGTTCTGGATCCCAAAAACCTGCCTCAAACTGAACAGTGTGTTAAAAAGCAGGTAGTGATGACCATTGTGAATAGTAATTTAACCTTTGTGTCGTCCTCCCGGGTCAAATTGACCCCGTCTGTTTTGACTGTTCCTTCCTTCCTTCCTTCCTTCCTTCCTTCCTTCCTTCCTTCCTTCCTTCCTTCCTTCCTTCCTCCCTCCCTCCTTCTTTCCTTCCTCCACCCCCCTTTCTTCCTTCCTTCTGTCCTTCCTCGCTCCCTCCCTCCTTCTTTCCTTCTTTTCCTCCTTCCTTCCTCCCTCCCTCCTTCTTTCCTTCCTCCATCCCCCTTTCTTCCTTCCTTCTGTCCTTCCTCCCTCCCTCCCTCCCTCCCTCCCTCCCTCCCTCCCTCCTTCTTTCCTTCTTTCCTTCTTTTCCTCCTTCTTTCCTCCCCTCCTTCCTTCCTTCCTTGTTCCCTCCCTCCCTCCTTCTCTCTTTCTTTCCTCTCCCTACCTTTCTCCTTTCCTTCTTTCCTTCCTTCCTCCCTTCCTTCTTTCCTTTCCTCCCTTCCTTCCTCCCTACTTTCCTTCCTTCCTTCCCTCCCTCCTTCCTTCCTTCTTCCTTCCTCCCTTCCGTCCTTCCTTGACTCGAGGACAACAGGAGGGTTAAACAGTTGTTAAACCCCTGAAAATGGGGAAAATGCACACCATAAAACAATATAACAGTGTAAGGGTTAGGGTTAGGTTACTGGAGCAGACTCTCTGTCCAAAAACATCCCAAACACCTAAACTCTCACTGTATCTGGACCAGTACCAGCTCAGGTTCAAGTTCCTGAAGGGTTAGGGTTAGGGGCACTGATGCTTTAACTGGAGGGCTTCAGCAGTTCCCAGTTGAGTCTCTATGAAGTCTTCATGTCTGCAGGTAACTCTGTAATCTGACGCTGTGTATCAGATTACCTTCAGATTATAACAATAGAACTATACATACATACAGACAGAGGAGGGGGGGGGCTTCTGTAACCCTCCTGTTGTCCTCGAGTCAAGGAAGGAAGGGAGGAAAGGAAGGGAGGACGAAGGAAGGAAAGGAGGGAAGGAAGGAAGGAAAGGAGGGAGGAATGAAAGGAGGAAAGAAGGAAGGGAGGACAGAGAAAAGAAGGAAGGAAGGAAGGAAGGGAAGAAGGAAGGGAGGAAGGAAGGAAGGAAGGAAAGAAGGAGGGAGAGAGGAAGGAAGGAAGGGAAAGAAGGAAGGAGGGAAGGAAAGAAGGAGGGAGGGAGGAAGGAAGGAAGGAAGAAAGGGAGGAAAGAAGGAACAGTCAAAACAGACAGGGTCAATTTGACCCGGGAGGACGACACGAAGGTTGAATAGCGAGAAAAAGAACAAAGTACAGGAAAATAGAAAGAGAGAAAGAAAATAAAAAGCTAGACTAAAATAAAAAGCTTTGAGTCGTGTGTTAAGTTCAACGTGTGACTGACAGGTGGATAAATGACGTGTTGAATCAGCAAAATGAGCTCAAGCTCACGAAATCTTTACAAAAAGTTGTGACCATTTTTTGTAGACTGCACTTCTGCCCCTTCGATAGCTCAGTTGGTAGAGCGGAGGACTGTAGAGGAATAACTGTAGACATCCTTAGGTCGCTGGTTCAAATCCGGCTCGAAGGAGGTGATGTTTTGGGGCAACTGTGGTTGAGGAGGTAGACAGGATCACCAAACAGTTGTAGGGTTGTTGGTTCGACTCCCAGCTCCTCATGTCGACCTTCAGAATGGTTCCACAAAAGAGACTGTACCTCGTCAGCAGGTTAAACGTCTACAAACAAAAACCTTCATTATTGTAATGTGTCTTTAACCCTCCTGTTGTCCTCGAGTCAAGGAAGGAAGGGAGGAAGAAGGAAGGAAGGGAGGGAGGAAGGAAGGATGGAAGGAAGAAGAAGGAAGGACGAGAGGGAGGAAGGAAGGAAGGGAGGAAGGAGGAAGGAAAGGAGGGAGGGAGGAAGGAAGGCATGAAGAAGGAAGGAAAGGAGGGAGGAAGGAAGGAAAAGAGGGAGGAAGGAAGGAAGGGAGGAAGGAGGAAGGAAAGGAGGGAGGGAGGGAGGAAGGCATGAAGAAGGAAGGAAAGGAGGGAGGAAGGAAGGAAGGAAAAGAGGGAGGAAGGAAGGAAGGGAGGAAGAAGGAAGGAAAGGAGGGAGGAAGGAAGGAAGGAAGGAAGGAAGGAAGGAAGGAAGGAAGGAAGAAGGATGGAAGAAAGAGAGAAGGAGGGAGGGAGGGAGAAAGGAAAAGAGCAAGGAAGGAAGGAAGGAAGCTAGGGGGAGGAAAGAAAGAGAGAAGGAGGGAGGGAGGAAGGAAAGGAAGGAAAGGAAGGAAAGAAGGAGAGAAGGAGGGAGGAAGGAAGGACAGAAGGAAGGAAGAAAGGGGGATGGAGGAAGGAAAGAAGGAAGGGAGGAAAGAGAGAGGAGGGAAAGAAAGAGAGAAGGAGGGAGGGAGGAAGGACAGACGGAAAGAAGGAAGAGAGGAGAGTCATATGAAGTCTGCAGAAACCCTGATTACAATTCACATCGGCCTAAAGACTGGGATAGGATCTTTTTTCCATTACTTATCCTCATGCACACACACACACACACACACACACACACACACACACACACACACACACACACACACACACACACACACACACACCTGGTCAGTTCCCAGCCCTGCTTGCATACAAAGAGTAAAGAAACGTCACCTGTGCTTTGCGGCTGCAGCACCGACTAACTTCACTCAAACACCTTTACATCAGCAATGAATGAATGATGACAACTACACACACACACACACACACACACACACACACACACACACACACACACACACACACACACACACACACACACACACACACACACACACACACACACACCGGTGCTCAGTCTCAGGTGTTTAATAATGTATCAGCCTTGGTCACATGGTGTCAGGTCTGAATGATTAACGCTGCCGTCTCCTCTCGTCACCATTCCCTGCAGGTCTGTGAAGGACGAGGACTCTTCTACAAACACTTCTTCTTCTTCTTCTTCTTCTTCTTCTCCTTCTTCTGGGAAACACAACAGGTGAGTGTTACCTGTCTGCTCAGGTGTGCATCTTTAAACTGCATGTGAAGGTGTTATTGTAAGCATTTATTTACATTTAAACCACAAGCAGGTGAATGTCTGATCTCCACTCTGCTAAATCCAACCTGTTGATGTTTGTCAGGTGTTTATCAGCTCAGGTGTTGGTTGAACTCGTCTGTTGGATCAATAATAATAATTTCAGATAGTTTTTTTTTTGGGGGGGGGGAGTTTGGGTCTGTATTCGGCTCCTTTCCGTTGTGAAAGTGGATCCTTGGTCTTCATTAATGTTTCAGAGAGGGAGTCTCGCTCTAGTGAGTGAGGAGAACAGCTGACGGTATCCCATCATCACCTGCTGGCTCACAGCATTAAGGGGACGACAGGTAAACCAGACTGATGGTGCTCTAAGAACTGGTCAGTCAGTGTTGATGTAGTTTAAATGTTTATTTAAGAGCTGGAACAAGGTTAATTGGTTTTAGCCCAGAAGGAGGAAGGGAGGAAGGAAAGATGGAAGGGAGGAAAAAGAGGAAGGAAAGAAAGAGAGGGGGAGGGAGGGAGGGGTCAGTTTGACCCGGGAGGACGACACAAAGGTCAATAATCCTAACACATATTCCTCCTCTGCTTTTCACAGTCTGAATCCTCTCTGCTGGGATTTATAGATGAAGCTGATGATGGTTCGTGATGGCAGTGAAAGAATGATAAAGGCAGCGACAGAAGACGCAGACACACGCTCATAAACAGGTCGACAACCAGGTGCAGTGATGACGTCGTGGTTGGCCCGGGTGTCCTGGGGCGACGCCTGGTACAACATGTACTCCCGCCTGCTGCGCACCAAACCTGTGGGCGCCATGGGTCACAGCTCCAACGACCTCACCGAGATGGGCGAGGGGTCGGCGGCGGTCGGGCTCGCCAAGGTCCTGACCACCTTTGACCTGGTGTCGCTCGGCGTGGGCAGCTGCGTCGGCACAGGGATGTATGTGGTCGCCGGGCTGGTTGCGAAGGCGATGGCCGGGCCAGGGGTAATCCTGTCCTTCATAATAGCCGCCGTGGCCTCCATACTGTCAGGTGAGAGTCGGAGAGCAAGAACTTTCAAATCAGACTGTGATGTTGTTTTTTGTGTAGCAGGCATAGACTGTAGAAAAGAAATGGACGTAACATCTGTGACGTCACCCATTGGTTTGTGGACTGCTGCTCGGAAGCCAATAGTTTCGGATCTGAGCAGCGCCATCTTGAAAATTTAAGGTTCATGTCGGGAAAACTAAAAACACGGATTCTACTTATATGGGCATCAGGAAGAGCATGAGGCGCCCTCCTGAACCTGTGAACCAATCAACCTGTCAATCACGACGTAGCCACGCCCTAATGCATACCCTGCTTTATCGTCACATATAAAATCAGGGAGGCCAAAATGTCCCAAATGAACATCATACTGCATTGAAGAAGGCTTTAAACTAGCGATTGAGACCATAAACACATTTTGAAAACGTTTACTGAGGTTAGAAATCAAGTGAGAAGTTGGTGAATTCTCCATTGACTTGTATAGAGACGGAAGTCCTTTTGACGCCAAAACGGTCGCCCCCTGGTGGCCTTTTGATAGAATGCAGTTTTAAGTTACTTCTGCGTTGGCATCATTTCAGAGGACCGGAACTCCCCGACTGGTAGCAGGACAGATTTTAGGAAGATGAAGAAGGAACTGGTCTGAAGATAAACCTAGATGTTTTGGGCTCCATGATTAAATTGTCTATAAGTCTGGTGCAAATCAACTTTGGAACCCATCTTTTATCTGTCTGACAATGATTTATCCTCTGGGGTCAACTCCTTCAGGGCTTCCTGTGTAGCCAGCAGGCATCCAGATAACAGATAAAGGACATCCTGGCCAAGACTTCCTCTTCCGTGCACCATCCAGTCATTGTTTATAGTTTGATTAGCAACTTGAGATGATCCAGATAACATTTAAGCTCATCTCTATAAACAGATATATGCATATATGTAGATACATTTTTTAAAAAGCTGTTATTCGTCATCACACTTTTTACCTGCATGCAACCACAGCCTACTCAAACATGATTGGTCAATACTACTCGGACCACAATTGGACTACAATGGACTACAAAAAAAGTTGCAAAATCTGTCACTTTGCTTACAGATTCATATGCAGATATCTGTTTATAGATATTAGGAGAAAATCACTTGAGGCTGCGTTTGAAAGTATTTTCACTACAATATTACTATCACTTCATCAGCCAAAGTGATGAAGTAGCCGATAGCACTAAGGGCACTACACTACACGCTTGTTAATGGGTATCCAATGAAGTACTCAGTTGGTATCAGTATCACTTTAAGGGGACTTGGATTGGTACTGGTATTATCATTTTTTAAACGCTACCCAGCCCTAACAGCAATAGATCAACCAGAACTTCCCACCAAATTATACAACAATGCAAATAATCAATCATTTCTACTGTGCACAGCATAAAGAGAAATTATGATATATAAAAAATATGAAGTCTCTATAATCTGAGATAAAGCAGCGTATCTGCAGTTGGCTCTAAATGTATCTTAAAACACTCTTACGGTCACATGTGTGTGTTTACAGGTGTGTGCTATGCTGAGTTTGGTGTCCGGGTCCCGAAGACGACCGGCTCGGCCTACACCTACAGCTACGTGACGGTCGGGGAGTTTGTGGCGTTTTTCATTGGCTGGAACTTGATCCTGGAGTATCTGATTGGCACAGCGGCGGGGGCGTCGGCTCTCAGCAGCATGTTCGACTCTCTGGCCAATCACAGCATCAGTAACTACATGATAACACACCTGGGCACGCTCAAAGGACTCGGTTAGTGTCATTAGTGTTCGTCTTTTTTGAGCACTACTTAGAAAAATAACTTGTTTCCATTTTAAAGGGAAAAAATACTTTGGAAACATGCATATAACGGAGATTATAATCAACACAATCAACTGATGTTGTAATAAAGTGATTGTAAGAATATTTTACTGACTCAATAAAGTGGACGCCATCTTAACTACAACAGGTGAGAACCTCATAGTTGAGTGCCACTGTGTCCGACTGTCTCAGGTAAAGGTGAGGACACGTACCCCGACCTGCTGGCCCTCTTCATCTCTCTGCTGGTCACAGTCATCGTCGCCCTCGGTGTGAGAAACACGGTGGGCTTCAACAACGTCCTGAACGTGGTCAACCTGGTGGTCTGGGTCTTCATGATCATCGCCGGACTCTTTTTCGTCTCCGCCGGTAACTGGGAGGGCGGCAGGTTTCTGCCCTACGGTTGGTCAGGGGTGAGATACTCTTCTTCTTCTCTGGTTGAACATGATTGGATCAAATTAAACTAACAGGTTGGATAAATGAGGAAAAAGTCACCTGGAAAAATGATATAATGGCTCAGAATCAACTGTTCCTAGTCTCGGATGTTACAGATAATTTGGTCGACTTTACGAAAAAGGGTTTACTTCAGTGAGCTTTTGTTCCTGTTCAGGTGATGCAGGGAGCAGCGACCTGCTTCTACGCCTTCATTGGGTTCGACATCATTGCGACAACAGGAGAGGAGGCCAAAAACCCCAACACCTCCATCCCTTACGCCATCACCGCCTCGCTGGTCAGCTGCCTCACCGCCTACGTATCGGTTAGTATGCAGTGATGATTAGCATGTGAAACAATTATGGCGCTTTTCCACTACACAGTTCCAGCATGACTCGACTCGGCTCGGTTTTTTTTGCGTTTCCACTAGGGAAAGTACGTGGTACCTGGTACTCTTTAAGTACCTACTCTGCCGAGGTTCCAAGAGAGCCGAGCCGATACTAAATGTGACGTCAACAGACTGCCGGCCACTGATTGGTCAGAAGAGTCACTGGAAGAGTCATGAGCCGTCCCACACAAGGCATTTTTAAATACCAACAACAGCGTTACAGCCATACGGCTCAATTTTCTTGCTTTGTGTGTGACAGAAAGCCTCATAGAGCAGCAACTACACCACTGCCTCCATGTCCTCCATTGTTTATGTGTTTTGTGTCGCGTATAAAACGAAGTCACGGCAGTTTCGTGCAGCCGTGGTATGACGACCCCGCCCACGTTGAGGAGGTACTTTTTTGTAATGGAAAAGGTTCCTGGTACCGTGTCAAGTCGAGTCGAGCTGGGTAGTGCTAGAACTGTATAGTGGAAAAGCACCATTAGTTCATTATTAACAATTTGGATAGAACGATTAATCAGTCATGTCACTTGCAAAAATTCAACTTGTTTTCTGGTTGCAGCTTTTCAAATGAGAAGATGTTCTACTTGTTCTTTGTTTCATATCGTTGTAAACCAAAAACATTTTGGGGTTTTTGGACTGTTGGACAGACACAACCAGCTATTTTAAGTTGCCCCCTTGAGGACTGGGGAATCATGAAGGGCAAGGCTGGATTATTACCCCCAGGGGCCGCTGGGCATTGAAGCTCATGAACCCTCGCCCTCTTAATTAATTTATGTTCCAACTGTATTCTCTTCTCTGTCCATTTTCCACTAGATGATTATATTCCCAAAGCCTGGTTGATACAACCTTCCCACAGTGCATTGTGGCCTGCTAACCAATCATCACTTACCCAGCTGTTTTGGACTTCATGTTTTGTTTCGGACATACTATGTTTCTGACATCAACATCAAGAGAATGGGTCAAGCCTTTAGTCATATATCTGTGGTGAAAGGGCTTTAGGGATTGTACAAACCATTACAGACTGATGCCTTAGTGTGTGTTATTTCTGCACTATTTTTATTATTTTATCTTGTATTGTTCCTTTGTATATTTATTGTCTTATGTGTGCTGGTGTTGGTTTGTTGATGGGTGTAACTTTGCAAAGTCCATGACCAATTTCCTCCATGGGTACAATAAAGTATCTATCCATCTACTCCTCTCCTACCTTTCCTATATCCAGGTGAGTGTGATCCTGACTCTCATGGTTCCCTACAACCTGATCGACGGCTCGGCTCCCCTCATGGAGATGTTTGCGGTGCACGGCTTCATGTGGGGGAAGTACACTGTGGCTGTGGGCTCCATAGCCGGGCTCACCGTCTCTCTGCTGGGCTCCTTGTTCCCCATGCCAAGGGTCATCTACGCCATGGCCCAAGACGGACTGCTGTTCAGGTGAGAGTCGTACAAACTCACACGGAGGCAGAGTTTGTTCTTACTGACCTCCTAAAGAGGTTAACTCCATGATGAATGTGTCTGCAGGTTCCTGGCACATGTCTCTGGGTTCACACACACTCCCGCGGTGGCGTGCGTGGTGTCGGGGAGCTTCGCGGCCATCCTCGCTCTGTTGGTGAGCCTCAGGGACCTGATCGAGATGATGTCCATCGGCACCCTGCTGGCCTACACTCTGGTCAGTGTGTGTGTGCTGTTACTGCGCTACCAGCCTGACGAACACACCGACACACACCAGATCAACTCTGCCGAGGACGTGGATGGCCTGAAGCACCGGGATGCCGATGTGGGTGCCGTTCCCACCAAAGACGACCAGATGCTGATCGAAGACGCTGACGGTTCGTCCTCGTACCACGCTGGCGGGACCGAGGGAGACGGAGACAACTCTGAGTTCCACACAGGCCACGCCTCGATGCTGAAAAGGCTTCTGGGAGGTCATTACTACACCCTACGACTGCGGCTGGGGTTGCCCGATGCATCTGCCCGGCCCACACCAGCAACTGGCCGTATAGTGACCCGCTGTACCCTCCTCCTCTTCTTCATGTCCTTCCTCCTCTGGTCCACCGTTATATTTGGTGTTGAGCAAGGGACGGGCGCTGCGGCGGTGATTTCAGGCCTGATGGCGGCACTGATGGCGGTGTCGATGGTGAAGCTTTTAATCACGATTATACAGCAGCCTGAGAGTGGGCGGAGACTGCCCTACATGGCGCCATGTGTACCCTTTGTTCCTGCGGCGGCCATATTGGTCAACAGCTACCTCATGCTCAAACTGTCTCCACTCACCTGGACCAGATTCATCATTTGGTGCATCATAGGTGAGTCGTATTTAAACAGCTGATTATTGATTGGAAAGGCGATACAAGTTACCAATAATGCATAAGAAAGTGTTCTGATATAAGAAAATAACTAACAAATATCTGCTATTTTCTAAGGGAGTTTTTCCTTGCCGCTGTCGCCAAGTGCTTGCTCATGTGGGAATGTTGGGTCTCTTTAAAATTGAATTAAAAAGTATGGTCTAGACCTGCTCTATGTGTAAAGATTGATTGATTGATTGATTGATTGATTGATTGATATAATGGAACACCTCTGAGTGTGTTACAGCCAATAATCAAAGGAAACATAAACACCATCAACTAAAGTGTGATCTTAGTCAGTTTGGTTAGTTTCACCATTGAGAGTTAAGCTCTGCGCTGTTGCTATGGTTACCTGCATTTGATTATACCTTCTGTGCTTATAAGTGGCAGTTAGATTATTGACCTGAAAGCCAATCAAAAAACAAGTATTTTCTGTTTCCTTTGTGTAAATGTGTATAAAGACAAAGACTAAGAGAGTAGCTCTGGATGATTCTCAGTGAGCAGAGAGTTGAACATACTGTACATACTGTACTGTGTATCCAGACTGGGCACATCTGCAGTTGGTTGGCAGATGATGAAAAGAGGAAAAAATGGGAAAACCTTCAAGACTTCACAGCTGGACAGTCTCAACCTGACGCCTCCACCTGAGCTCTGAAAGTCTGAAGTTTAATAACTGTGAGTTTGATGCTTTAAACCCGACTGTCTGTTCATCCTCAGGTCTGCTGATCTATGTTTGTTACGGCGTGTGGCACAGCACGCTGGAGCTCAACGCCCGGGAGGAGCAAGCACAAGCCAGCTCCTACCAGCGCTATGACGACCACCTGGACGACAGCTTCTCCCCATACGAAGAGGTTTCCCCCCAGGAGCAGGACGAGAGACCCTATCAGGGCTGGTCTGCCCCAGAGGAGGGAGGGGGCCACGGCCACCAGCAGGACAACCAGTATGAGGAACAAGAGGGAGGACAAGATGAGGACAATGGTGACCAGTATGGATACCAGTCTGGTCCAGCAGGTCAGTACACAACCAGAGGTGAGAAATCCAGAGGAAGGACCAATCACGGCTTTGAAGAGGAGGACTAAAAACAGGATTTATAAAGAATGAATAAAACTTTTGAAAGTGCCTTCTGTGTGAGGCACTAAATCAAAACTCTCCAGAACAAGTGAGGTCATACCTTAAGATTTTATTCTAATATCTACCAGGAAAGCCCCTCTCCTCAGTGTGGAAACCTGGCTTTGATCTAATGGGAGGAGAGAGGATCCGATGGGCACCGACTGTAACAGATGTTTCACAGACTGAGGCTCACAGCAGCTGCAGGAGCTTCACTAAATTCTCTGTTTGTATCACCTGGAAACACCAACAACAACCTTTCTCACCTGTTTCTTACAGTACATTTCCTCATGTCACATTCATGCAGAAATATCAGTGTCCCAATACAAAAAGTGAGATTTTATCAGTGGTGGAAGAAATACTCAGATCCTTTAGTTATGGTATAATTACATTTCATGAAAATATTGGCTTCCTTCTTTCTTCTGCTTGAGTTTCTTTCGATTATACTTAATTATACAATTCGGGGGTTTTTGCCCATCGAGGATTATTGTGACCAATAAGTTATACCTGGCAGGACTGACCCAACTGCCTTTTTCTTCTGCAGGTTATGAATTTACTTCCTCTCTTCTTCCTCCATCCATTCTCCTCCATCTCATAGTTGCTGGACTCTCAGAGACCCTGAATGCCACATGTTGATTTTGCTTTTTGTTTGTGTGTTTTGTTCACAGTTGTGACGGTGCGCTGGCATTTCTGAACGTCTTCATGGTAACTTTATGTGTTCGTTTTAAACGTGTTTGGTTGAATGATAATTACACTCCTGTTGAACTTCTGCAGCAACAAATTCTGTTAAATTTGTGCAAATGAGAGTCAGTTTTGGTTGTTTTTTCCTATTATTGGAATAAATGTGAGTGAACAGAATGATGCAAAGAGTCTTTTTATATAAAAAGTTACTTAAACTTTTATTATTTGTGGCTGCAGCTAAAAAAACATATAATACATATGCATAATATAGTTGATACATGTTGATTATAGTGTGACTTTTTGGAGGTGTCTGTGCAAAAACTGCAAAAATGACAGTTATTGGTGCACAAAACAGCATATTTGAACAGGATTAAATAAATGCAGGTAACCTCAAATAACTTGAATCCTCTTTACTTTACTTTACTAAGTGTCATATACAGAGCAACCACCTGTTCAGATACCAACCGTCACTTCGTTATTTAACACCCATCGACACCTACAAGCAAGACTTTCAAATCATATAAAAGCAAAGAACTGTACAATCTACAGAAATGAAATGAAATAAAAAAGGGATGACTGTGACTTTGATAAAGAAAATATTACTGGACAGAAATCTGAAGCTTAACATGAAAAGCAAAAGTATGTTTTTGAATGTGAACATAGTAAAAAACTGAGGTTATAGTCAGATAAACACATTATACAGCTGAATAAACTGTATATACAGAAAATGAAGCACAATGATAAACACACACACACAGCTTTGAGTACAAGGCTCATAAAGACCAACTGAGGTTTTTAATGTGTTTCTGATTAAAGTGTCGAAACATTTCTGAGAGGCAGAACTGCTGTTGCTCAATCTGATTGGTTGAATTAAATCAATTCAGGCAAAAACCAACAAATCAGCAACTCAAACATAGAGTCCGATTATAGAGCTGAGTGAAAATGAAAGAATAGTGAGTTTGAGTTTGGTACCTATAAATCTGCAGTGGTACATACTGTAAATAATGCAATATGTAATGAGTACAAGGCTGACAAAAAACTGCTGACTCAACTGTTTTTAAATAAGCTGACGGTGCTCAAAATGGAGCATCAACCTTAAACCAGTGACACAGTGGAGCTTACTCAGCAGGATACTAATTTGTTTCAAATATTACCACATGTGCTCTCATGTCATATGAAGATTCATTAAAGAGTTATTGGTCTCTGATATCCACTCTGACTCCCAAAGCCTCATATTAACTTCTGCTGAAATTAAACACAGAATGAAACACTGCAATATGACTCCAATCCCATCTGCTCGACTCAACATGACTCACATGCTGCTCAGCCCACTTAGACTTTGTCCTCGACACTTCCTGCATATATATAAACATGCCACCTATATCCTGGAAACACCTGTTGGAGGATTTTCGGCTCAATATATTAATTTCTGCACCAGTATCAGACAGTTGACGCAGTTTGTGGATACTATTCTTGGCTTCTTGTAGAGTTTGGTGAGACTAACCGCTGCAGGTTGGTTGATAGTTAGAATATTTACAAGTGTGCAAAACTCTTATTTAAAGGACCAGTGTGTAGGGTTTAGTGGCATCTAGTGGTGAGATTACAGATTGCATCCAACTGAATAACCTCTTCTAAGCATGTGGGAGAACCTACTGTGGACACCAAACTCGCAAAGAACATGACAGGTTCACGGGTAAATTGGTGGAATCTCAAACCTTGCGGCAGGATAACACCAGAAAGTACCAGAACAAAGTTTGTATGCTAGCCAGCTTTCAAGCTACATTGATACATTGTACATTGATAGCTAGTGTGCTATTGAGTTAGTTGGTAACATGACTAAGGCTGAGTATCGTTTAAAAAATTATGATACCAGCACCAATCCAAGTACCCTTAAAGTGATACTGATACCAACTGAGTACTTCATTCGATACCCATCATGTGAACAGAAGCATTAAATTGCGACTTCACCACCACAGACGGGTTGTAGCTGCTGTGGCAGTGGGCCAATCACCTGTCGCATTAAATCCAAGAAGGCTTGCTGTTGATTGGCTGTGAGCAAGTCCATACACATAGTCATATTTTCTAGCTCTGGGTGCAAAAAGGATCGATTGCAGGTATCGTTTGACAGGAGACGTTTTGATATTACTTGGTATTGATTTATTTTGGTTGATACCTTATAGATAACGAGTACCGATACCCCATCCTACTCATGACTGACTGCAAAACAAACACTGCAACTCAATGAAACCTCACTAGTTTCCTTCATATTTGACTCTATTTTATGATCGTCCCGTCTGAGGTAAACTCTGTAAATATGTGTTTTAATCGGTGGACTAAGACATATTCATTTACATTAAGTGGAAAGCGTCATTTGAATTTAAGGTAATAAGATTTTGTTTTGTATGGTGATAAATTTGATATCTAAAAACCTTTAACTTTTGTCAGAATATCTGGTTCTTTGGCTCCATCCAGCGAGATTTAATTCAACCAATGAGATCCCCTTTTTAGCCCCAACAGAAAGTTTCAGTAACGCTGTGTGACTCCAGACAACAAACCCCGACATGCTCACTTATTATAAATCATAAACAAAGCATCAGCTAAATATTAAAATTGTAAAAATTAATAGAAGACACAGACTCGGTTACGATCATGTACAGTCTTTGAAACCACACTTTCACACCAAGGCGCTCTTGGCGTGGTTGGCGGGCGGGTCGAAGGGCGTAGGCGTGGCCGTGCCTCGCTGTCTGGAGTAGTAGAAGCTGTTCTCCCTGCTCGGGGTCCCGGGGTCACCGCCTTGGGAACACAGACTCATGGTGGCACCGAGGAGACAGAGAGCGGAGCCGACCCAACCGGCGTACAGAGAGAAGCCGAAGGACATCAGACCCTCGGCTTGGTGGACGCCGATCGGGAACCAGACTGTCGACACGATGCCACAAACAGCTGGAGGACACATGAAGAGAGGAGTTAGACCAGTTTCATTCATAAACTACCATGGTGAAGTAAGCTTCAGGTTGGATATTCGACAGATATTCGGATTAGGGTTCTGCATTGATTTGGGGTCTCTAGGTCCCATTATATGGAAGCTATTGAAGAAAAAAACTTTTCCATAGAAAATGAATGGATTTTTACAAAAATTCATGTAAAATAGAAGGTTTGCTTGAGGTGTGTTTGGTTGGTCCCACATAGCAGAACCATTGTGCATTCAGATTCAGATTCAGATTCACTTTAATGGTCATTCTCCTACATTTGCATACATATAAACAAAATAATGTTTTGCTTAAAATAAAACCAAGAGAATAAATAAAAATAGGATTCAAGGCAAGACATTGCGAGATTTTCTAAAATAAGTATTTTAGATAAATAAGTTAAGAATCAATAAATAAGGTAAGGATCAAATAACAATAAAGTGACTTCTTTAAAGTGGAAGTGCTTCACTTCAGTCATTTCAGTGGCAGTTCATTTATTTTTCAAGTTCGATTGATCTGGGGTCTCTAGGTCCCATTATATGGAAGCTATTGAAGAAAAATGACTTTTCCCAACAGGAAACTACTGGATTTTTCTTTTAAAAGTGATATAAAATAGAAGGTGCAGGAAAAACCCATTAAGTTGAGGTGTGTCTGCAAAACCATTGTGCATTAACTTTGCACGGAGTGAAAGTGAGATAAAAACCACTGTTGAACCCACAATGAATATCCGAATACCTGTTGAATATCCAACCTGAAACCATATTCACCACGGTTCATAAACTTAAAAAAATAGATTAAAAATGAAAGGTTTTTCTGGTGTCTGCATCTGTCTCGCTGCCTCGTCCCTGAGGCTGCTGACAGGAAGTACCTGTCCCATCTCACAGGAAGCAGTCTGACAAATGAAACCCGGGCAGGATGAGGCCTGAGCCGACAGACTGTGACCCTCCGTCATCCTGCAACAGCTGGGAAAGACCCGAGTATCCCAAATCTGTCCTCTGAAACCAAAACTACTGTTTCCTAGAATCTCAACTTCTGTCTTCTAAAACTAGTAAGTAGAGTTTCAGCTAATGTGCAACTTACTGTCTCGTGTTTTTCTCATTTTCTTCATCAGAAACCAGCACAACTCTGACATATCACCACATTTTAAGTTATGTTGAACTTGTTGTTGATCATTTCCAGCATACAATTAGTTGTGCCATACTTTTATTTATCCAATATTAATGCCATGTGTTGCTCTTATTCAACACCATATTTTCAGATTATTATAAAATTCAGTGTTAAGCATGCATTTATTTTTCTCAGTCTTTAGAAGCTGCAGAGAAATGACCTTCTCCTGTTTTTATCTGTCTTATTCTATTTCAGCTTAATTTTATTTCCAATTTAACACTTTTAATCATATTTAAATGTATTTTTATATTGCCATGTGTTGCTTTTATTTTCTGTCTTGATGCATTTTATGTTTTATGTAAAGCACTTTGGAATTGCCTTGTTGTTGAAATGTGATTCATTTGCCTTGTCTTGTCATACATACACATATTTACAGTAATGGCCTTAAACACTTAGTTAGTATTAATCTGCTGTCATATTTTGATATTTATTTCACACAGTTTTTGTTTTAAATTGTGTTTCCATGCTGTTTCTTTGATGATTGCATGCTAAGCCACCATGTTGACCCTGAAATCTCTTGAAAAACAGACATTTTGGACTTTAAAATAACAAGTTTAACCTAATTTATTGGTTTAGTTTTACTGTATTAAACCAGTGCAGCTTTGCATGTGTAATCAGTGCATCAGTGGGGGCTCGTCAGCGGAGCTTGAGGAGACAAAAAGCAAGTCCCCCATAATGTCAATTGATAATTTAGGGTGAAATTAAGGTTAGGCTTTGGCAAGTGATTATAAACTCTTTAACTGTGCAATAGTGTATACTGTGAATGCACCTCAAATATGCTGGTATGCTTATTGTTTACTGCTGTTTTTATGTGTGATCAGCCAATGGGGACACATCATTTCAATATACTGCTGTGCAATGACAATAAAGGCATTGAAGTATGAGGACAGGGTTCCTCCTCCTCACCCATGAAGAGTATGAGGACGCCTCCCACTCGAGCTCGGCGCAGCTTGATGGCAGAGGTGTCGTGCTGCAGGCGGACGAAGGGCAAGCCCATGAGCATCAGCAGCATCGCAGGAAGACCCAGCAGACATGCACAGACCATCAGAGCACGAGACGTCTGGATGTAGGCTGAGAGAGAGACAGAGAGAGGGAGAGAGAGAGAGAGAGAGAGAGAGAGAGAGAGAGAGAGAGAGAGAGAGAGAGAGAGAGAGAGAGAGAGAGAGAGAGAGAGAGAGAGAGAGAGAGAGAGAGAGAGAAAGACAGACAGACAGACAGACAGACAGACAGACAGACAGACAGACACACAGAGAGAGAGAAAGAGAGAGAGAGAGAGAGAGAGAGAGAGAGAAAGACAGACAGAGAGAGAGAGAGAGAGACAGAGAGACAGACAGACAGACACAGAGAGAGAGAGAGAGAGAGAGAGAGAGAGAGAGAGAGAGAGAGAGAGAGAGAGAGAGAGAGAGAGAGAGAGAGAGAGAGAGAGAGAGAGAGAGAGAGAGAGAGAGAGACAGTTCACCTCTGGCACTCAAATGGATGGTTACAGTCAGGAATGCACACACACACACACACACACACACACACACAAACACACACACACACACACACACACTTAAGTGCACCAGCTGCTTTCTTTCTTCGGACTGATTTTACACTATTTTTGGACTATACTCTTTAATCATAAATTCCATATTTATTAAATTATCATATTTATTTTCATCCCTACATGGCACACAGCACTGACCCCATGTTATTTACAAATAAACCTTATATATTGAAAAACATAAAAACATAAAAATGTACAGTAAGCAGGAAAGGACTCAAACATATTCAGCAGCATATTGAAGCACAGTGAGATTCTTTCTGAATATTTAGTACTGAAAAAGCTGTTTTACCATTTTAAAAACATTTTTCAAGAGCTGATCTGTAGATTAAGTGATTTCTTGAATGAAGGCTCAATATCTCAATGATCTCACTTGCGAGTAAAAGAGAAATTGTTTAAATTTTTTATCCAAAAAATTGTCCATAACTCTGTGAACATCACTCAGATAACTGCCATTTGTGAGTTTGAAGTAGAGCTGCAGCAATTAACCCTTTCATGCAAAGTGATCACCACAATGGACACTAGTGCATCATCCCATACACTACCCTTCACTTAGGGTTGATATATGTTATTATAATGTAATGTTATATCATTTGGTGAAAGAAAAAATGAAGTTGAAATATTGTTTTTCATGCCTAAAGAGAAATGAAAAAAATTAGGAAAGAAATCCTGACTGAGGTTATCATAATTCATGCATGAAAGGGTTCATTGATTCTCAGAAAGTTAATCAACCAATTAGTCTACTTGAGTCATTTTTTCAGAAATACTTTTCTCAAAAAACTTCTCAGATGTGAATATTTTCTGTTTTCTTGAGTCCTCTGTGACAGTAAACTGAATATCTTTGGGATTAATCGAGGACACACATTACACACAGATACTTAGTCAATGTATAAAACATATAATGGATTGAAATTAGGCCAATTCATACAAACTAAATTATATATTTTAAGTTACAGTAATTTAAATGTATGATAAAGAAAACTCTAAAGGAAATTTCCAAACCATCCTAACCCCCCTCTCCTCCTCCCTTCTCTCTCACCGGGCAGAGTGAGGATCTGATTGAGGGCCACACAGTGGTAAAGCGCCGGAGAGATGACGCACTCGGCCCAGAGGCCCCGGGAGCCCAGCTCGTCCATGCGGATGCAGGTTGCCACCGTGTAGTCGCAGGTCCGAACCCAGTCGTTGGTGGCCGTGGCGATGATGACCCCGACCCAGCCCGTGCAGCTCGCCACGCTGCCGGTGATCTGCCTGCATACGTGCGCCATGGAGAGTCGCGGTGCGTCTTTACGCACAAAAATCACTTCTCTCTTCAAATGCGGTTGTTTTTTCTCTCCCAAAATAGATCCAGGTGTTGTGATATTTGTCCTTTTTATATCTGCAGTTGTATGAATTTAAAAGTCGGATTTACTGTTGCAGAAAAATGAAAAACAAGAATATCTTTGCACCAGATGTTTGGAAAAAAAATTCAAAACGCAATGAACATGCGTGTAGTTAATGAAAAATTCTAAGGTGAACTGTGGTATTCTGGTATGCTTTTTATAAGGATTCTTCTGTGCCTCTAAAGTGATTAAAAAAAAAATTAAAATCCTTAGAAATTAAAGATGGAAATTACACAGAAATCCTGCTGTCCCGTCAGTGCGCACCAGGCTGGCTCTCAGAAAACTGCTAGAATAAGATTTATCATAGGGTGTGGTGAGCAACATACTGTATCCCTCAGTCCAAACTTTAAACCAATCAGAAGGCATGTGAGATCCTAACCTAAACCAGATATGGAGGCAGCAGAGATGAGGCAGACAGACTGTGGAGAAAAACAACTGATCTAAATCCATCAGAAACGCTTGTCATGCCCAAATCTACCATTTAACAGGAATCAGGAAGGAAAAGAGTGACTTGAATTCTAATCAGCAGAATTTATAAAACACAGATTTCTCAGCACACATCATGGTTTCTGCTCACACCTGCCTCACTGTGGCCCTCTGCTGGTTTTCCCCTCCATCCTCCTCATGTATAGAAACCTTCAAACCTCTGCTTCATTTCACTCAATAAGATAAAACAACCTCTTTGATTAGTTTGTTCATTTATTAAATAATTTCAAGCAAGATACCATAAAAATGTGACGATTAAAGACACCAGCCTCACCCTGATAGTGACTCTTTTTTTTTTTTTTTAATCCACAGACATGTTTTTGTCCAGAATATAGTGATATAAAACATTAAACTTTCATTAATCACTTACAAAGTCTACGTATTATTATGATGTTGTTTTTTTGTTGTTTTTTTTACACACACCGGTTATGTTAGCTACGGGATAGATTTGTCATTGACATCACGTTTCTAAAAAAACTAAATAGACAAATTTATATATTAAATGTTCAAAATCCTTCATGTGAAATAGCTTCAAATTTACACTCTCCAGCGGCATGTAAAATATACAGAAAGTTACAAAAAAATCGTCCCCGTCTCCTGCTACAGAGGGCCAAAAACCGATGAAATTTCTTCTGTACTCTGGTGTCTTCTTTCGTCTGCGCTCCTCTTCCGTCGTCCTAAGGCCACGCATCTCGATTTATAATCTCATAAATTATCCGTGAATCTCTTTTTGTGACTTTGTTCTGTCATCCTTGGTGTCAGCTTCTTTTTTTTCTCTTCATCTTTTTAGCTTCAGCTTAACGCTTTCTTTATTGCCTTTTTATTTCCTTCCAGATCACATTCTGACCTTTCTTTCTTCATTTCTTTCGTCTCTGTGTGTCTTTCTGTCTTTTTCCTTTCATTGGTTTTTCAGCGCGTTGATGTGAGCGCAGATCTTGAGCGCCGGCCCCAGTTTGATGTTCATGCTGGTCATCAGATGGTCCTCGGTCAACAGCAGCAGAGCCTGGCCGTCGATCTCCTGCAGCCTGAAGGCCTCGGCCACGTCGCTGCAGCCTGGACACAAACACACGGACAAGGATTAAAGACAGTAAATGATAATGTTCTTTTAACTTTGTGTCAATAGTTTGTGTTTGTCCTTTTCCTGTTTGAATCTCAGAGTCTGGTTTCTGCCTGAGGTTTCTTCCCTTTAAAGGAGAGTTTTTTATGCAGCTCAACGGGGAATGTTGGGTCACAGCCAGCCCACCCTAACCCCCATAAGGGTTAAATTTGAGCTGCAAATATGGGTCCCAAGCTGGTTTGACCACTGTTTCCATGGTGGCCCCACCTGTGTTTGCCCATATGGGCTTCAAGTGGGTTCTGACTGGGTTCCAGGTGGGGGCCAACTGGGTGAGACCCATGTAGGCCCCATATGTTTGCCCATATGGGATCGAAGTGGCATCAGAATGGACATTAAATGGGGCCCATTTAGCCAGCTCCCATACAATTTGCCCTGTTTATGCCCATGCCCGCTTAGCCCACTTACATCCCTTATAGGGCTCATACAGTCAGCCCACATGGGCTTCACATGTGGGGCCCATGTTACTGTAACCATGTGGAACCTGCAAAGTTTGGCCAGTTCAAGCCCACTCAGTACCCATAGCCTGCATTTAACCCATGTTGGGCCCACATGGACATGCAGGCTGAGGTTTCTGTAAGTTAGATTAAAGAGTAAGGTCTAGACCTGCTCTATATGTGAAAAAATGCCCGGATAACTTAAAAACTTTGTTGTAATTTGTAGCTGTCCTTTATTTTTCCTGCTTCCTATGCTCTGTGAAGCACTTTGTGACAATTGTTTGGAAGGGTGCTATATAAATAAAGTTATAAGTAAACAAATCTGGCCACAAATACCTTCTAAAGTGTGAAATTTTTATGTGACATTTGCTGTTCACACTTGGTTTTAAAATGCCTTCTAGTGATCTGGACACAAGTGGACATCAGAGACACATGGCTGTTCACACCTGTGTCTTTAAGGTGTCCAGCTGATCATTTCCTGCCTCCGTCACTTTTACTAGAAAGTCAAAGAGGCCCAATGTGAAGTCATGACATCAGTCTGTTGCCAAACAGGTTTCAGGAAATGTTTAAAGAACTTAGTAGTACTGACTATTCAAATGGTTGAGATTTGCCAAACAACCAAAGCAGCCACCACATCCTGCTATGATGACGAATTTTCCTGTTATGTCCTTGTTGGGGACGCATCAGGATGCATATACGTAGTTAAGTAGGTTACTCAAGTGGTTTGAGTAATCAGGTCACAATGGCTCTGTTCATAGCTGACAGTAACATCTCAGCGTTTCGTGTGATCCGATCACAAATGTACACATTGCTGTTCACATTGCTGTTCACACCTGTCTCTATGATACCTCTCCAGCTGACCACGTGTGTCCAGATTTCATTGCTGCCTTCATGATTTCTGCTAGGAGGTCAAACATCAGTCAGACAAGCTCCAGATTAGTTTTTAGTGCTGAAGAGCTAATCAAAATATTTCAAGAACTAATCTAAATGTACGAGCTATTCCAACTGTGCTCCTCTTCCTCATTCTTTCAACAGTTGTCATGCTTTTACCAAAACAACCATCACAACTTCAATGATGACGTTGTTTTCCTGTTACATCCTGGCCGGGGACACATAAGGACACATTTACACTACAAAGGATATGTGGTCAGATGTGTCTCAGACCACCTCGGCAAGTGGTTTGAGGTCTTTTACACTTGTATTTATCGCTGTCCACCGTGGTCAGGAGGATGTCAGGTGTGAACAGGGTCACTGTCATGGCTGGATCTACCATACCATGCAGAAAGGGGCCCTCAATTACAAGGTTTCCACCCAACAGCAACGTTATCCAATCGGAAAATAAAATAAAAGTAGTTTCTAAGAAAGTTTAGTCTCATGATTGACGGTTCTATTAACCAATCATCCCGGCTAAGCAATTGATGAGTCAGGTACTAAACCAGCCTTGGTCAATTTAAGCTGTTTTTCAGTTAGTCACAAACCTCCTAAACTTGATAATATTAAAACAAGCTCATTACAGCTAATGACTGATTTTCTGGCTGCAGCCAAGTGACATTTGGTCTATTCAACAAATGTCTTGCAGTAAAGATATTATAGCTGACAAAGTTTTAAACATAATCATGAAGTGAAAGGAGTCAAGTCTCTATCAAACTAACAAGACCTCTACCACCCTGATGATGTTTACGTGTTTTGACACCAAGCGTTCGCTCTATTTTCTTTTTCTTCCAGATGTTTCTCTGGAAATTTGATTCACGCTGACAGTAGGCGGTTCCAAGCATGAACATTACCTCACCCAGAGGTTAGTTTCAGCATTTTGCAAAAACACTTAATTGGCTAACGGGAGATGGAGAAGCATCAAGCGAACGAGCCCTTCGCCATCTGGTGACGATTAAGACTCCTCGAGTTGGTTATAAATCAAACAGACGCTGCTAATTCCCAGAAGCTTAATGTTCTCAGCATGTGAGGTATTTGTTTATAATATTAACTGGTGATTTATTCTCTACCTGGCAGTGTGTGTATGAAGGAGGTTACTTCCTCCACGCTCCACTGCGAGGGGGCGGGTTTGAACGTGGTTGTGGGCGTAGATGTGGTCACGGCGGGAGCGGACGCTCTCCTCGCTCGCCGCGCCGCCCGACGATCCATCCTGGCCGTCATGGCGACCGCGGGATCTTCCTCTCCTCCGTCATCGTCTTCCTCCTCCCCACCTCCCTCCATGTCCTCCTCCTCATCCTCTTCCTCTGCTGCCGTTACCTTCTCTTTTCCTTTCTTCTCACGGCGACCTGCGCTCCAGAGATCACGAGGCTGGGGAGAGTCAGGTGACAATCTCTGAATCATGGAAAGAAAATTTCAGAGGTGAGGGTTAAAAATGAAAAAGCTAAACCACTTTAATATTGATCCCCAAGGTTCCTTATTAATTATTTTGGTGGTAATTATGTATTTTTAATGTCATTCTCTTATTTCTATTGTTGGTGTTCGGTGGCGAGGACACAATGTATTTTAGGGTAGGGTAACTTTATTGATCTCCTTAGGGGGGGATTCAGAATTGACACAACAGTATTCATTAAAAGTAATAAGTGATTAAATAAAATGCTTTATACAATAAAAACAATCTCCGAATACTAAAAAAAGCCTCAAATATGGACTACACTGTTCATTTGATCTGGTTGACCTGTGATTAACTTTTAACTATTTACTTAATTTACTTTCTTTCTTTTCTCTCGCCTTTTTGTTGTTTTCAAAGTTGTTCAGTTACATTTTTGTTTCATGCTCTGTTGTATTGTTGTTCTTCATTTTACTTCATACTCCTAATGTATTATTTACAAGTGTGATTATTTTCTAATGCAGATTATAAAAACTCAATAAAAAGTAGAGGAAGAAAAAAAGACGCAGTTCTTCAAAATGACCACTAGATGGCGACAAAAACAACTGAAATTACTTGAATTAAAAATCCCAATAAAAGTTAATTTCTGCAAAATATTTTTAAGATAATTCCACTATATCTAACTTGAATTTATTAAATGTATTAAAATATTATGGCACTACTGATGGGTATAATTAGGCTCATGTTTGCTTGATTGACAGGTGTCTTTGCCTGTCAGTCAATCCACCTGAGCTTTCACCTCTTAGCCCAAATTCTGGCTCCAGAAACAAACATGGCCGCCACACTTCACATCCACTAACTCATGGCTGCTTGTTAGATATTTTAGACACATTTTTGGCCCCAAACATAAAACAGTTTTCACACACTGTGCAAACAGGAGGCCAGCTGAGAGATGGATTAAGCTGCAGGAGAAGTTTATTAAGTTTCTGTGGAGGTTTTTGACACTTCTTGTCTTTTTTCTTTTTTTTAAACTTTAAAGCATTTCTTGTCACCTTTGGTAGCCATAGCTGACATCAGCTGCACTTACGTACAGCCACCTTTCATGTCTGCAGAGGCGTGAAGAGTGAGTATCACTTCAACATACTAAATGTTACAGGTTGATGGTTTTGTTTTCTGAATGTAAGCTTTGTTTTCTCTCTTCTGTCTGTAACTTCTGCGGGTCTGTGTGGGCGTTAAGAATACTACTGAGACAATTAGTGGATAAACTGAACAGAAAGTTACATTTAAAGTCATTTATCAGGCAAAAAATGTCAAACTTTATCTGGTTTTAGCTTCTCAAATGTGAGGATTTCACTGCTTTTCTCTGTTTCATATTGTAAATTGTGTATATTTGGGCTGTTTGTCTGTTTTAAAGACTATAATCACCTTGAGATTGGTAACTTGTGATTAAAAGTGTCATTTCTAACAAATTAAGACCAAATTTGTGCTGCTCCAAATGATATTCAGTTTAATCAGGTTAGATCAGGTCCCTTTTTAAATCACTGAAGGTCTCAAGTGTGTCAATATGTCAAATATCCTGGTTGATCTAAGCTGACTATCAGATCCAATCATGTAGTGTATCAACATCAATATCACAGGAGAGAAATGTGTATTTGGCAGATAAAGTCTGTTAAATGCAGGATAAATGATGGGTATTGTTGCTCTTGCTGTAGTTTTTGGAGCATCAAGCTTTGGCCGCTGTTGGTGTTCTGGATCACAGTTTGGGTTGAGTTTAATATTCCTCGAGTCGTGCATGGCAGGTTTGAGTAGTTTTTCATCAGGTCCAAAACTGAACTTTGAGAGACCTCTACTAGTAATGGGCATTTTAACATTTTGTACACTAAACTACCCTAAAAGCTTAACACACAGCATCTTAAAGCAGCTACAATGCATATTTACTATATCAATAATGTATAAAATAACAGTAGCGTAGTGTGTGTGTGTGTGTGTTATGTGTGTGTGTGTGTGTGTGTGTGTGTGTGTGTGTGTGTGTGTGTGTGTGTGTGTGTGTGTGTGTGTGTGTGTGTGTGGCTCGTAGTGATGAACCTACAGAGAATTGGGATTGTCTCATTTTTCTGCAGCCACGTGAAAAGTTAAAAACACTGAAAACAATATTTTCAGGTAGTGTTAAGTTGCTCTTTAAAAATGCTTAAGTCACATAAAAAATATGCACATGTAGTGGTTTTAAATTATACTTTAAAGTGGCTGTAATCAGTATGAGCTGTGTAATCTGTTTTTAACTCCTAGTAATGAACCAACAGAGACTCTGCAGCTCCTCTTCTGCTTTATGGAGCTTTATAGTTGAGTTTCAGTTCATTATTTAGCTGTCCTGCTGCAACTTTACTCTCTTGGTTAACTCTCAGAGCTCTCATAGCGTCGTTTTCAGAGATAAAGCTGCTCTTTAGCTGCTAGACCAAATATTGACCTAAAAACTAAAAACTAGAAGCTAAATGAGAATAAACAGCTTCATAAAGCTGCAGAGATGTTCACACTTGTCTGAGTTTTCACATTACACTACACTACATTATAAAAAAAAGTAATTCTAGCTATTAAAAAATATAATAATTAGTTTTTAAAGATGAGTTTCCCCCATCTGAAGAACATTTGTGATGGTTAAACTGTTTCCTTCACTGCTGAATCCTGCTGTTTTTACTGTGTAATGTGTTAAAGTATCTAGAACATATATTTCTATGACATCATCCTCTCTGTCATTCGCTCTTTCCGAAAGATTCCGGAACTTTGCTTTTGGTTGTCATGGCGACAGATTTGTTGCCACATGAGGTCACTGGCAGTTATGATGAGCTGGAACTCAACTATACAACTTTACTTTTGGTTGTCATGGCGACGTTGCCACTGTACACTACCTGCTAACAGACACAGTTATCTGTAGACTAGCTGGTGAACAGAGTGGAGCATTTAGATATTTCCCTCAGGAAGTTGGTAGAGAGTAAAAACAGAGCTATGAGAGAGAATATTGGACTTTACATTCAGCAGGTGGACAGAAACACGATGAACTAATGAATGATAATGTTGATCAGTAACTGCTGGATGTGGAAATAAGTAAATAAGTAAAAAGATGATATGTCAGAGTTGTGTTGCACCAACTTCTGCTGTGTGTTGAGCTTTCAGGGCCACTGTATTAAAAGACTATTAAAAGAATAAGTTGTTATGTTGATCAGTCTTTAATTGAGGTAAATGTGGTTCAGACATGTCAGACTGAGATGTCCACTGCACCGACGCTGCAAAGTGAACTCTAGCTGTCAGTGCGGTGAAGGGAAGTGTTTGAAAGCGGCGGTCAGCTCGGTCTGCCTACCAGCCGCAGTAACAGAGGTTTCCCAGGAACCGACTCCGCCCTGTTCAGCGCCGGGCGGGGCCTCTCGGACCGGCTGCTTGCGCTCAGAGCCCGCAGACGCTTCGTCAGACGAACGTTAAACCTGACATAGAGAGAGAGAGAGAGTGAGACACAAAGAGTGTCAAGAGTCGAGGTGATAGTTCCTCGTTCTGCTGCTTTGATTCACACTCATATCTGTATTTGACACCTGTGTGTTTCTACATGGCCGCACACCACATCCTGCCTGCTCTGCTGCAGTCTGAACCAGGGTTATTATAGTTAACTACAACTAAGACAAGCAGTGACAAAATAATTTACTTAACTGAAATAGAAATAAAAAGTTCTGTAATAAAAACTAGAATGAACAAAGCAAAACAAACTAAAACTAAACTGAGCTGCAGGTAAAATCAGCTTTGTTGTTGTTGTCATTTCATTTTCTCCCTTTTTGCAATGTATCCTGTTCAGTTTGACTTCTTCTAATACCTGGAAAACTACAACTAAGACTAAAACTAAAACAAAACTACAATGAACAATGCAAAAAACTACCTACAACTAAACTGAATTGCAGATAAAATCAGCTTTTTTTTAGTTTTCTTTTCATTTTCTCCATTTTTACTGTATTATGTTCAGTTTGACTTGTTGAGATAAACAAACACAGCTCATTTGACCTCAGTATCAGACATTATTTCATCCTTTACAGCTTCAACTAATCGAATCTTTCCTCCTATTACCTGAAAAACTAAAACTAAGACAAAAAACTTAATAAAACTAAACTGAAATAAAAAAGCAAACCCTGCTCTGAACACGTAACTCCGCCTCACATGCGAAACTACATCTTAAAGTCACATGATGCATGTTACTCTCACTGCCCAACCCCCTCCTCTCCTCTCCCTTCCCCCCCTCTCCCCCCCTCCCCCTTATACCTCTCTCTCTCTCTCTTTATATTTGCGTCTGAGGAAATGAAATCATATCTCACCCGCGTGCACAGGAAGTGGAGCAGAAGCGTTTGGACCGCATGAAGTTGTGTGCGTGGCCTCGTTTCCCACAGAACTGACAGTGCAGCACCGCTCGGTCCCTGTGGCCCGACCCTGTCAGGTGTGCAGCAGACAAAACATGTTCAACTGAGAGACATTAAACATGCACAAAAGTATTAATTTGATCTAAAAAAATACAAAAAGAGAAGAATCTGTTTATAATTACAGTCCAACCGGCTCATTCTTGTTTCTAAGTTTCTTTTTATTTCAGTATCATGGTTAAAATTTGAGACATTTGTACATTAAAGTCTGTGTAAAGTAAAAATAAATATGTGTTCTGAGTTTGACATACCACAGAAAAGTGTGTTGTTAACCACCCTGCCAAATTTGAATGATTAAAAAAATCACCAAATATATGAAATTAGGCTTCAAAGTTGTGTAAAAATCAGCCTTTATCTCTTCTCCCAAACGCTGTGGGAGTGCCTGCCAAGTCCACTGAAGCCCCGCCCCCTACCAAGTGCCACCTGTCAATCAAAGTCACCACCTCTACCAGAAACATGGACGCTAGGTCTGAGAGCTTTCAGCTGCTAGCTCGGCGGCTAGCTCAGCGGCTAACTTGGCTGCTAGCTCGGCGGCTAACTCAGCTAACTGGCTAACTGTAGACTGTAGTAGTAGTGTGTGCTGAATGTATTTATACCTCTACAGCAGCAGGGGCGGGTTGATACTAAGCCTAGCTCCACAATTCAAATCTAAATGGTTGAAATGCTTTTTACACCTTTTTTAGAAATACATTTATGACCTATTTAATGTGTTTAGAAGAAAAATGTCTGAATTCACTTTACAGAGTCTTTAAATACTGCTTGAATTGGGCCACACCAACTTTGACCTTTACTTATAACACAGTACTGTTTGTGCTTATGGTGCAGTTATTGTTAGTTTCGGGTAAAACCGGCTTGTTTCATGGAGATTTGTCAGAAATGTGGTGGGTTTTTTTGGTGTCAGCAGATTCTCAGACTGTCCTTTAAGTTACTGCTGAGTATGGTTTTAAAATCTGTACACTGATGATTTCATTGTTCCTCATTGTGTAAGAGGAACAACGTGACAATTACTAATACTATACTATACAATGCTGCATAGACTCAGACAAACTGAATTTCTTTTTTAGTGGACGATAGCAGGACGGTAATCGTAATTCTCTGTCCTCCACAACTTAATTTGCAACTAGATGTTATATAAAAATAAGATAAGGTGACATAAGGCAGGAAATATGTGATTTTATTAAGTTTTAACATTGTTTTAGGTGAGAAATTAACCATTTAAACTCCCAAATATAGGTCAATTTATTGGAAAACGCATGTTTAACCCTTACATACTGTTCATAATGTGACTCATAATTAAGTCTCTACACTAATTCTCATTCATCAGTCATTAATAAAGGTTTAATTACTCTTTAATGAAATGTATTCTTTTTATTTATCACTATTTTATGATTTTTTTAATAGATTATTATAAAAGTTTTAGTAGTTTAAATGCCAGTTTTTGAATTTTAGGTCAAATTTGGACATCTGCATAAAACAATCAGCTGCACAAACAATGAAAAAAATGATGTATTTTATTTCCATTTTTGTATATTCAGGGTCACATCAGGAAGAAACTGGCTAAAAGAAATGTGCATATGGTGTTTTTACAGCTCTCAAATGTTAAAATGGGTCAAATATGACCCCTGAATAGTAAGTGTAAGGTATGTAAGGGTTAAAATGCAGCGGAGATGTGGGGGAGTCGTTGGCTGGGTCAGACTTTTTGTTTCTTTTTGCCGTCCAGATGTTTTATAAAAGCAGCTTTAGTCCATCAACAGTAAATTAATTGACAACTACTGTATGTGGATAATCAAATTAATGTTTTGAGTCAATTTCTAGCAAAAAAAAAAGAACAAACTCTGATGATTTAATGCTTTTTCTGTGTTATACATCAAAATAAACTGAATATTTTGGGTTTTTTTTGACTAAATTAAGACATTTGAAGACGTCACCTTTGATTTTGAGAACTTTAAAGGACTTTTTCTTTGACTTTATTTACTTTTACTTTAAAATAAACGTTTTTCTTTATTACTTTTATTCAGTGTTTTGTTGATTATTTGATGATGATGAGACTGTAACAGTGTGTGTAGGAGTGTTTTCATAAATAACTTGTCATCATGTTGCATAAATCCCAAATAGTTTGAGACCTTCTGTTTATTTTCTACATTCATGAAGACTTGATAAACGCCGTCGTGTTAAAGTTTATACACTAACTAGTTGAGAGGACTCTTACCTCTGCCTGGGTCGTCTGTGTCTCCTCCCTCGTCCTCTGAGTCCGTCGAGGGTTCGGCTTGTTTGTTGGTTTCACTTTGCGTCGCCGGCAGCGCTGCTTTCCCATTGGTCCCGTTCACTTCCTGCGGTTTGGTCACCTGATCTGGGACCAGCAGGGACGAGCGGTTCACCTGCACGATGAACAGAAACACAACATGATGCATTAAAGACGTGAAAAGAGCTTTTTACTCTGCTGCATACAACACTGTGCCACAAGTATTTAACCCTCCTGTTGTACTCGAAGGAAGGGAAGGGAAGGGAAGGAAGGAAGGAAAGGATGGAGGAAGGAAGGAAGGAAAGGAAGGAGGAAGGAAAGATGGAAGGAAAGGAGGGAGGAAGGAAGGAAAGGAGGAAGGAAGGACGGACGGACGCAGGAAAGAAGGAAGGAAGGAAGGTAGAGGGGAGGAAAGAAAGAGAAGCAGGGAGGAAGGAAAGGAGGGAAGGAAAGAAGGAGGGAGGAAGGAAGGAAGGAAGGAAGGAAGGAAGGTAGGGGGGAGGGAAAAAAGGGAAGGAGGGAAGGAAGGGGGAAGGAAAGGAAGGAAGGAGGGAAGGAAGGGAGAAGGAAGGGAAGGAAGGAAGGAGGAAGGAAGGAAGAAGTAAGGAAAGGAGGGAGGAAGGAAGGAAGGAAGGAAGGGAGGAAGAAGGAAAGAAGGAGGGAGGGAGGAAGGAAGGAAGGAAGGAAGGAAGGAAGGTAGGGGGGAGGAAAAAAAGAGAAGGAGGGAAGGAGGGAAGGAAGGGGGAAGGAAAGGAAGGAAGGAGGGAAGGAAGGAAGGAAAGGAGGGAGGAAGAAAGGAAGGGAGGAAGAAGGAAGGAAAGGAGGGAGGAAGGAAGGAACGAAAGAAAGGAGGAAGGAAGGACAGAAGCAAGGAAGAAAGGGGGATGGAGGAAGGAAAGAAAGGAGGAAGGAAGGAAGGTAGGGGGATGGAGGAAGGAAAGAGAAGGAAAGAAGGAACAGTCAAAACAGACGGGGTCAATTTAAACCCTGGAGGACGACACAAAGGTTAATTTAAGTTTCTGCTGTTTAATCGACTTTAGATCAAAACTATTTATGACATTATTTCTGAAAGCATCGTCACTGAACCTGCACTGCTCAACAATCAGAGCAGATTTAACTACACACAAATCACATATTAGTGAGTCAGATCACGGCTAAAACTGATTTTACAGATAATTTGCAGATGAGAAGTCGGCTCCAGCGCTACATTTGCAAAGCTAGTCTGTGCAGGATGTGGACAGGAGATAAAGAGATATCCCATATTTAGTCTGAGTGTGTCTGATGACTCTGAACTATTAAAAACAATATCACAGTAACACTCTCATATGAATCAACATCAACAAAATATATATTCAGCAGCTTTTAAACAGTTTTATTTCTCTGCTTAATTCAAGATATTTCAGAAATAATGTCATAAATAGTTTTGATCTAAAGTCGATTAAACAGCAGAAACTTAAATTAACCTTTGTGTCGTTCTCCCGGGTTTAAATTGACCCCGTCTGTTTTGACTGTTCCTTCTTTCCTTCCTCCATCCCCCCTTCTTCCTTGCTTCTGTCCCTCCTTCCTCCCCCTCTCCTTCTTTCCTTCCCTCCTTCCTTCCTTTCCTTCCTCCCTCCTTCTCTTTCTTTCCCTCCTTCCTTCCTCCCTCCTTCTCTTTCTTTCCTCCCCCCTACCTTCCTTCCTTCCTGCATCCTTCCTGCTTACTTTCCTTCCTGCATCCTTCCTTCCTTTCCTTCCTCCCTCCTTTCCTTCCTTCCTCCCTACTTTCCTTCCTTCCTTCCTCCCTCCTTTTCTTCCTTCCTCCCTCCTTTCCTTCCTCCTTTCCTTCCTTCCTTCCTCCCTCCTTTCCTTCCTTTCCTTCCTTCTTCCTTTCCTTCCTTCCTTCCTTCCTCCCTCCTTTCCTTCCTTCTTCCTTCCTTCCTCCCTCCTTTCCTTCCTCCTTTCCTTCCTTCCTTCCTTCCTTCCTTCCTTTCTCCCTCCTTTCCTTCCTTCCTTCCTTCCTTCCTTCCTTCCTTCCTTCTTTTCCTCCCTCCAGTAACACTCACATATGAATCAACATCAACATTATATATATTCAGCAGCTTTTAAACAGTTATATTTCTGCCTCCAGCTCGTCAGTGTGATGTGATAAAATAAAAAAAGGATAAATAAATACATTTTTCAGAGTGGAGCCTCGTGTTTGTGAGTGTGTGCGTACAGGAAACGGTTGGAGCCCCTCCTGGATGACGAACCCCTCCACCAGGTGAGTCAGGACCTGTCGACCCTCCGGCCACGCCTTTGGCTCCCAGGGAACGCTCATTGGTCGGTTGCAGCTCTCCGACTCGTCTTCCGATTGGCCGATGAGCTCCGCCTCCTCCGTCTCCGCCTCGGCCACCTGCTGCTTCTGCGACTCGCCGTCCGTCGTCTTCTCCGTGTTTTCGGGTTCGGGCTGCGGCAGGCTGAGGTCGGCCGGGTGGTCGGGCTGAGCGGGGGGGAGCAGAAGGGGGGGCGGGTTGTCTGTCGAGGGGACGATGAAAGGCGAGGAGGGCGGAGACTGAGAGGAGAGGCTGGACAGAGCTGCAGGGAGGAGAGGTTATCAATAATTAGAATAATAAAGATCAATAAGCTGTAAAAAATAATAAGCTGTTAAAATGTGAAGCAGGAAAATAATCAACATCATCTGTCCTTCTTCCCTCCTTTCCTTCCTTCCTCTCTTCCTTTGTCCCTCCCTCCCTCCTTCTCTCTTTCTTTCCTCCCTCCTTTCTTCCTTCCTTCCTCTCTCCTTTCCTTCCTTCTTCCTTCCTCCTTTCCTTCCTCTCCTTCCTTCTTCCTCCCTTCCTTCCTCCCTTTTTTCCTTTCTCCCTCCCTCCCTCCTTCTGTCCTTCTTCCCTCCCTCCTTCTCTCTTTCTTTCTCCTCTCTCTTTCCTCCCTTCCTTCTGTCCTTCCTTCTTCCCTCCCTCCTTCTTTCCTTCCTTCCTTCCTCTCCTTCCTCTCTTCCTTCTTTCCTCCCTCACTCCTTATCTTTCTTTCCTCCCTCCTTTCTTTCTTCCTTCCTTCCTCTCTCCTTTCCTTCCTTCTTCCTTCCTCCTTTCCTTCCTTCTTCCTCCCTACCTTCCTTCCTCCCTCTTTTCCTTTCTCCCTCCTTTCTTCCTTCTTTCCTCCCTCTTTTTCTTCCTTCTTTCCTTCTTTCCTCCCTCTTTTCCTTCCTCCTTCCTTGACTCGAGGACAACAGGAGGGTTAAATGTCATCTTGAGATCTGATCAGCTGACGGATGACCTCATAAACTGATCAATATTTCTCAATAACCAAAGAATGAAAAGCTTCTAATATTCATTTTACTACTCCAAAGACGTATAATAACATTTATATTTAAAACTGTACGTGAAACAAGCTGACACATGAAGCAATTTCTTTTTCTTTTTTTGTTTCAATCATTCGTGCTTAAGTGAAGTAATTACATTTTATATTAATAATTCATAAGTTAAAAGACGACACTGCTGGTTTTAAGCTTCTCATCAGTTCACAAAGCAGCATGTTTATTAAACTGAATTCAGACCTTTTTGCTTTTTTTAATAAAAACCAGCCTGCAGAGACATTTAGTTTATTATTGATTATTTTATTTTATATCAAAGTTGTATAATCACAGTTTTAAGTAATTTAACCTTTATGTTAAAAAACGTCTAAAATCTCATCTTTGACAATCAGGCTCCAGAAAAGCATTTAAATCATGATGTTAAATCAGGCCTTGAAACTAGGTCTGCACAGTATGTCTGTATATAAATATCCTGATATTACACTAGATATCATCTTAGAATTTGGATATCATAATATTGTGATATGACACAAGTCTTTTTTCTGTTTTATCAGCTGCATTACAGAACTTATCAGACTTTTCCAGCTGTTCTCTTATTTACTTTTTATCCACTTACTCATTAAATCCACATTACTGATGATTATGTATCAAACATCTCATTGTGTGTGAAAGCATCAGTAGTCATTCAAGTATTCTAGTATTGTGTCAAAATGTCAATATTGAGTTATTTAGTCAGAAATATGATGTTAATCACAACCTGAAACTAGCTCTGTGTAATATATCGATATTGTAATATGAGACTAGATATCATCTTAGATTAAAGTGTTTCTTTGTGTCTTTCTTTCTGTTTTATTTTTATAGTTTTAAAGGCAGCAGTAGTCGTTCCTACCAATACCAGTATTCCTCTATAGAGCTGGGAGATATGGGCAGAATCAAATATCATGATATTTTAGACCAAATACCTTGATATCGATATTTGGACAATAAAGTAGGAATGACTATCGGTGCTTTCACACAATATTTACCCAATGAGATTCTGGATAAATAATCATCAGTAATGTGGATATAATGACAAAGTGGATAAAAGCAGATAATACAACAGAGTCTGTTCAGCTCAGAAAATTACATTTATACTGTAATGCAGCCTTTAAAAGCAGGAAAAGACACTTCATACACTCCATATCATGATATTATAATGTTCAAAATCTAAGATGATATCTATTAAATATCACAAAGTTGATATAATATTGATTTATTGCCCAGACCTTTTCCAATATTGTCACAAAATGTCAATATTTGGGTATTTAGTCAAAAATATTGTGATATTTGATTTTGTCCATATCGCTCAGCCCTAAAAGCTTCATGAAACTGGAACAACTAAGCTAATTTAAAGGTGAATGTATATTTATAATAATAATAAAAAGGTGAAATAAACTGTAGAGAAGCTGAAGGTACCTGACTGGTTGTCTGATTGGGTCGACATGTTCTCACAGAAGTCCTCCTGGTTGGCCGGCTGCAGGTCTCGAGGAAGCTCCGGCAGCCGCTGACTCTGGACAGACGGCTCCGGTAACGGGACCTGCACCGGTACCGGGACCGGGACTGGAGCAGGTACTGACACTGGCACCGATATAGGAGCTGGGTTTTGGACAGGAACTGGAGCTGAAATGAGACCCAGGATGGGTTTTGGTTCTTTGTTTAAGTCTTTGACAGCGACAGGCGTCAGGTTCAGATCTATGTTCTGGTGCTGGTTGAGAACCGGACTGCTCGTGTTCTCGGACTGGTCCATGGCTGTCTCTCCTTCCTCTTCCTCCTCCTCCATCTTCTTCTCCTCACTACTCTCTCTTTCACACTTCTCCTCTCCTCTCTCTCTTTCAGTCTGTCCTTCCTCCGTCACCTCCATCTTTTCTTCTTCTCTTCCAGCTTCGGCTTCTTTCTCTTTTGGACTAACGAGGCTTCCGTCCTTCTCGGCCGCCAGCCTCTGCCTCTCCTCCTTTCCTTTCTCTCTTTGGTCGTCTCTCTCCTTCCGCAGGTCTTGTCTGACGCTTCCTTCATCCCCGACTCCTTGTCTCACCCCTCGCCCCTTCTCTCGCTGCTCCTCGCTCTCCTTCGCCTCTCCTCCTCCTTTCTGAACCAGAGTTTGAGTTTGAGGTCCGGCCTGACTCGGCGGTGAGGCCGGACTCAGGAGGGAAGGCGGCGAGGACAGAGGAGACGTCGTTTTTGGCAACGATGGATTTAACGGAAGAGGAAGCACTTCGTCACTGCTCAAAGCTCGCTTTGATTGGCCGGACAGCTCAGACAAGGCTTACGACCGGCTGCACCGGAGCGTGGCTGTAGGTGCCGGGCTGCGGCTGGCGGCCCGAGGAGAGAGCGATGATCTGCAGCTGCCTCGCTGCGGACGGCGACGGGCTCGAAATGAGAAGTAGCTGACACTGGGTTGGTCACAGGTAGCGAGCCGTGCTGCGATTGGCCGGGACCGAGCACGCTCTTCGGTCCCGCCGACGGCCGGCTGACGGGAGAGGCTGAGCGGCGGGAGCGGCTGCGATTGGCTGGAGGGTCGAGGATTGCCTCGGGGACGCCGCTCGCGGAGAGTGAAGTCTGGGTCTCAGAGGGACGGCTCGGACTGGAGAGTAGAGAGCTGCAGGATGAGAAGAGAGAGAAGAGAGGAGGAGAATGTGTGAGAAAGTGCAGCAGAGATGTGTTTAGAAACAAGTTGTTAGTTTAAATCCAGGTGAAAATGAGGAACGTCTCTTCTTCTTCTCTTTCTGTGCTGAGTTTGTTTACATTCATCTGCTGAAGGAGGAAAGTTTCTCTGAGGATTGGAACCAAACACGGTCCAGTAACTTACACCTATCTGTTATGACTGTTCCTTCTTTCCTCCCTTCCTTCCTTCCGTCTGTCCTTCCTCCCTCCCTCCTTCTCTCTTTCTTTCCTTCCTCTCTCTTTCCTCGCTCCCTTCCTTCATTCCTCCTTCTCTCCTCCCTTCCTCTGTCCTTCTTTCCTTCCTTCCTCCCTTCCCCTTTTCCTTTCTCCCTCCCTCCCTCCCTCCTTCCTTCCTTCCTTCTTTCCTTCCTTCCTTCCTTCCTTCCTCCCTTCCTCCTTCTCTCCTCCCTCCCTCCTTCCTTCCTTCCTTCCTTCCTTCCTAACTTTCAACTTCTATCAACGAGTGTGATGTAGAAACTAAAAATATTTACACATTCATAGATTCATTTATAAAACTAGTTAACTGAACTTTTAGTGTATAAACTATATTAGACACAAGAGTGGTGAAAGGTGCTGACGTTGGTGATGCTTTCACTTTAATTAAAGATCTGTGTTGTTTTTGGAGGTGTGATAGTAAAAGTTATATAATTATTATTTTCAGCTTCTTTTAGCAGAATTGCATATTTTATTCATGACTCAGTGAATGAACTTGACTTGTCCTCGAGTTAAGGAAAGAAGGAAGGAAAGGAGGAAGAAGGAAGGAAAGGAAGGAGGGAGGAAGGAAGGAAGGAAAGGAGGGAAGGGAGGAAGGAAGGAAGGAAGGAAGGAAGGAAAGAAAGTAGAAGGGAGGGAGGGAGAAAGGAAAAGAGGAAGGGAGGAACAAGGAAGGAAAGGAGGAGGAACGAAAGAAAGACAGGGAAAGAAGGAAGGGAGGAAGGTAGGGGGAGGAAAGAAAGAGAGAAGGAGGGAGGGAGGAAAGAAGGAAGGGAGGAAGGAAAGAAGGAAGGACAGAAGGAAGGAATGGGGGATGGAGGACGGAAAGGAGTAAGGAGGGAGGGAGGGAGGAAAAGAGGAAGG
>NC_084989.1:23462585-23522585 GCF_963691925.1 Scomber scombrus
CGCCGTCCGTCGTCTCTCCGTGTTTTCGGGTTCGGGCTGCGGCAGGCTGAGGTCGGCCGGGTGGTCGGGCTGAGCGGGGGGGAGGAGGAGGAGGAGGGGCGGGTTGTCTGTCGAGGGGACGATGAAAGGTGAGGAGGGCGGAGACTGAGAGGAGAGGCTGGACAGAGCTGCAGGGAGGAAAGGTTATCAATTATTATAATAATAAAGATCAATAAGCTTTACAAATATTCAATCAGTTCAAATGTGAAGCAGGAAAATAATCAACATCATCTGTCCTTCTTCCCTCCTTTCCTTCCTTCCTCTCTTCCTTTGTCCCTCCCTCCCTCCTTCTCTCTTTCTTTCCTCCCTCCTTTCTTCCTTCCTTCCTTCCTTCCTCTCTTCTTTCCTTCCTTCTTCCTTCCTCCTTTCCTTCCTCTCCTTCCTTCTTCCTCCTTCCTTACTACCTTTTTTCCTTTCTCCCTCCCTCCCTCCTTCTGTCCTTCTTCCCTCCCTCCTTCTCTCTTTCTTTCTCCTCTCTCTTTCCTCCCTTCCTTCTGTCCTTCCTTCTTCCCTCCCTCCTTCTTTCCTTCCTTCCTTCCTCTCCTTCCTCTCTTCCTTCTTTCCTCCCTCACTCCTTATCTTTCTTTCTTCCTTCCTTCCTCCTTTCCCTTCCTTCTTCCTCCCTACCTTCCTTTCCTTTCTCCCCTCCTTTCTTTCTTCCATCCTTCCTTCCTCCCTCTCTTCCTTCCTTCTTCCTCCCTTCCTTCCTTGACTCGAGGACAACAGGAGGGTTAAATGTCATCTTGAGATCTGATCAGCTGACGGATGACCTCATAAACTGAATCAATAATTCTCAATAACCAAAGAATGAAAAGCTTCTAATATTAATTTTACTACTCCAAAGACGTATACTAACAATATATATTTAAAACTGAACACATGAAGCAATTTCTTTTTCTTTTTTGTTTCAATCATTAGTGCTTAAGTGAAGTAATTACATTTTATATTAATAATTCATAAGTTAAAAGACGACACTGCTGGTTTTAAGCTTCTCATCATTTCACAAAGCAGCATGTTTATTAAACTGAATTCAGACCTTTTTGCTTTTTTTAATAAAAACCAGCCTGCAGAGACATTTAGTTTATTATTGATTATTTTATTTTATATCAAAGTTGTATAATCACAGTTTTAAGTAATTTAACCTTTATGTTAAAAAACGTCTAAAATATCATCTTTGACAATCAGGCTCCAGAAAAGCCTTTAAATCATGATGTTAAATCAGGACCTGAAACTAGGTCTGCACAGTATGTCTGTATATAAACTATCATGATATTACACTAGATATCATCTTAGATTTTGGATATCATAATATTGTGATATGACCACAAGTGTTTTTATGTCTTTTTTCTGTTTTATCAGCTGCATTACAGAACTTATCAGACTTTTCCAGCTGTTCTGTTATTTACTTTTATCCACTTACTCATTAAATCCACATTACTGATGATTATGTATCAAACATCTCACTGTGTGAAAGCATCAGTAGTCACTCCAGTATTCTAGTATTGTGTCAAAATGTCAATATCAGAAATATGATGTTAATCACAACCTGAAACTAGCTCTGTGTAATATATCGATATTGTGATATGAGACTAGATATCATCTTAGATTAAAGTGTTTCTTTGTGTCTTTCTTCTGTTTTATTTTTCTAGTTTTAAGGCTGCAGTAGTCGTTCCTACCAATACAGTATTCCTCTATAGAGCTGGGAGATATGGGCAGAATCAAATATCATGATATTTTAGACCAAATGCTGCGATATCAATATTCTGACAATAGAGTGGAGACGACTATCGGTGCTTTCACACAGTATTTACCCAATAAGATTCTGGATAAATAATCATCAGTAATGTGGATATAATGACTAAGTGGATAAAGGTAGATAGGAAGGAAGGAAGGAAGGAATGAAGGAAGGAAGGAAGGAAGGAGGGAGGAAGGAAGGAAGGGAGGAAAGGAGGGAGGAAGGACAGAATGAAGGAAAGGAGGGAGGAAGGTAGGAAAGGAAAGGAGAAAGGAAGGAAGGAAGGAAAGGAGGGAGGGAGGAAGGAAGGAAAGGAAAGGAGGAAAGAAGGGAGGAAGAAGGAAAGGAGGGAGGAAAGAAGGAAGGCAGGCAGGGAGGAAGGAAGGAAAGGAGGGAGGAAGGAAAGGAAAGGGGGAAGGAAGGAAGGGAGGAAGAAGGAAGGAAAGGAGGAAGAAGGAAGGGAGGAAGGCAGTGAGGAAGGAAGGAAAGGAAGGAAGGAAGAAGGAAGGAAAGGAAAGGAGAGGGAGGAAGGAAGGAAAGGAGGGAGGAAGGAAGTAAGGAAGGAAAGGAGGGAGGAAGGAAGGACAACAGTCTGTTCAGCTCAGAAAAATTACATTTATACTGTAATGCATCCTTTAAAAGCAGGTAAAGACACTTCATACACTCCATATCATGATATTATAATGTTCAAAATCTAAGATGATATCTATTAAATATCACAAAATTGTTATAATATTGATTTATTGCCCAGAACCTGAATGAAACTGGAACAACAAAGCAAATTTAAAAGGTTGATATATATATATATATATATATATTTATAATAATAATAAAAAGGTGAAATAAACTGTAGAGAAACTGAAGGTACCTGACTGGTTGTCGGATTGGGTCGACATGTTCTCACAGAAGTCCTCCTGGTTGGCCGGCTGCAGGTCTCGAGAAGCTCCGGCAGCCGCTGACTCTGGACAGACGGCTCCGGTAACGGGACCTGCACCGGTACGGGACCGGGACTGGAGCAGGTACTGACACTGGCACCGGTATAGGAGCTGGGTTTTGGACAGGAACTGGAGCTGAATGAGACCCAGGATGGGTTTTGGTTCTTTGTTTAAGTCTTTGACAGCGACAGGCGTCAGGTTTCAGATCTATGGTTCTGGTGCTGGTTGAGAACCGTACTGCTCGTGTTCTCGGACTGGTCCATGGCTGTCTCTCCTTCCTCCTCGTCCATCTTCTTCTCCTCACTACTCTCTCTTTCACACTTCTCCTCTCCTCTCTCTCTTTCACTCTGTCCTTCCTCCGTCACCTCCATCTTTTCTTCTTCTCTTCCAGCTTCGGCTTCTTTCTCTTTGGACTAACGAGGCTTCCGTCCTTCTCGGCCGCCAGCCTCTGCCTCTCCTCCCTTCCTTTCTCTCTTTGGTCGTCTCTCTCCTTCCGCAGGTCTTGTCCGACGCTTCCTTCATCCCCGACTCCTTGTCTCACCCCTCGCCCCTTCTCTCGCTGCTCCTCGCTCTCCTTCGCCTCTTCTCCTCCTCCTTTCTGAACCAGAGTTTGAGTTTGAGGTCCGGCCTGTCTCGGCGGTGAGGCCGGACTCAGGAGGGAAGGCGGCGAGGGACAGAGGAGACGTCGTTTTTGGCAACGATGGATTTAACGGAAGAGGAAGCACTTCGTCACTGCTCAAAGCTCGCTTTGATTGGCCGGACAGCTCAGACAAGGCTACGACCGGCTGCACCGGAGCGTGGCTGTAGGTGCCGGGCTGCGGCTGGCGGCCCGAGGAGAGAGCGATGATCTGCAGCTGCCTCGCTTGCGGACGGCGACGGCTCGAAATGAGAAGTAGCTGACACTGGGTTGGTCACGGGTAGCGAGCCGTGCTGCGATTGGCCGGGACCGAGCACGCTCTTCGGTCCCGCCGACGGCCGGCTGACGGGAGAGGGCCTGAGCGGCGGGAGCGGCTGCGATTGGCTGGAGGGTCGAGGATTGCCTCGGGGACGCCGCTCGCGGAGAGTGAAGTCTGGGTCTCAGAGGGACGGCTCGGACTGGAGAGTAGAGAGCTGCAGGATGAGAAGAAAGAGAAGAGAGGAGAATGTGTGAGAAAGTGCAGCAGAGATGTGTTTAGAAACAAGTTGTTGGTTTAAATCCTGACAGGTGAAAGTGAGGAACGTCTCTTCTTCTTCTCTTTCTGTGCTGAGTTTGTTTTCATTCATTTGCTTAAAGAGGAAAGTTTCTCTGAGGATTGGAGCCAATCACGGTCCAGTAACTTACACCTATCTGTTATGACTGTTCCTTCTTTCCTCCCTTCCTTCCTTCCGTCTGTCCTTCCTCCCTCCCTCCTTCTCTCTTTCTTCCTTCCTCTCTCTTTCCTCGCTCCCTTCCTTCCTTCCTCCCTTCCTCTTTCTCCCCTTCCTTCCTCCCTTCCTCTGTCCTTCTTTCCTTCCTTCCTCCCTTCTCCTTTTCCTTTCTCCCTCCCTACCTC
Source organism: Scomber scombrus (assembly GCF_963691925.1). Classification (NCBI taxonomy): domain Eukaryota; kingdom Metazoa; phylum Chordata; class Actinopteri; order Scombriformes; family Scombridae; genus Scomber; species Scomber scombrus. The sequence continues at coordinate 23,466,827 of NC_084989.1, forward strand.
CCTCCTTCCTTCTTTCCTTCCTTCCTTCCTTCCTCCCTTCCTCCTTCTCGCCTCCCTTCCTCCCTTCCCCTTTTCCTTTCTCCCTCCCTCCCTCCTTCCTTCCTTCCTTCTTTCCTTCCTTCCTCCCTTCCTCTTTCTCTCCTCCCTCCCTCCCTCCTTCCTTCCTTCCTTCCTTCCTTCCTTCCTTCCTTCCTTCCTAACTTTCAACTTCTATCAACGAGTGTGATGTAGAAACTAAAAATATTTACACATTCATAGATTCATTTATAAAACTAGTTAACTGAACTTTTAGTGTGTATAAACTATATTAGACACAAGAGTGGTGATAGGTGCTGACGTTGGACTCGTTAGCTCGCTTACTGATGCTTCACTTTAATTAAAGATCTGTGTTTATTTTGGAGGTGTGATAGTAAAAGTTATATAATTATTATTTTCAGCTTCTTTTAGCAGAATTGCATATTTTATTCATGACTCAGTGAAGGTTGAGAAGCTGTGATTTGCTCAATTCAAGTGTCAAGTTTAAATGAACTTGACTTGTCCTCGAGTTAAGGAAGGAAGGAAGGAATGGAGGAAGAAGGAAGGAAAGGAAGGAGGGAGGAAGGAAGGAAAGGAGGGAAGGGAGGAAGGAAGAAGGAAAAGAGGAAGGAAGGAAGGAAGGAAGGAAGGAAGGAAGGAAGGAAGGAAGGAAGGAAGGAAGGAAGGAAGGAAGGAAAGTAGAAGGGAGGGAGGGAGAAAGGAAAAGAGGAAGGAACGAAAGAAAGACAGGGGAAAGAAGGAAGGGAGGAAGGTAGGGGGAGGAAAGAAAGAGAGAAGGAGGGAGGGAGGAAAGAAGGAAGGGAGGAAGGAAAGAAGGAAGGACAGAAGGAATGAATGGGGGATGGAGGACGGAAAGGAGTAAGGAGGGAGGGAGGGAGGAAAAGAGGAAGGAAGTAAGAAAGGGAGGAAGGAAGGAAGTGAGGAAGAAGAAGAAGTATGGAAGGAGGAGGGAGCAAAGAAAGAGGGGAAGGAGGGGAAGAACGAAGGAAAAATTAAAGAAAGAGGAAGGAAGGAATGAACGAAAGAAGGAACAGTCAAAAGAGATGGGGTCAATTTGACCCGGGAGGACGACAGGAGGGTTAAATAAAAACATCAGTAGATTGAATATGAGCCTGACTGCTGATGAAATCAAATCTTCACCTTGTTTTTCTGACTTCAGGTGTAACTGACAATTATCACTCAGATGGCTGCACCCTGAATACTCTGGTGAATATCTGCTGGATCAGGTTACCATGTTGTACGTCTCAGCCGTCTTTTGCATCTAATATATTATTATTATTTTCTCCAGGTGTGTCTTTAAACCCCAAGAAATATTCATCTTTTTGTAGCTCCATCTCCATATTTAGATGTTTGGTTGACCTACTTGGAGGCGGGACAGAGAGGTGGCGGCTCGGCGTTGTCAGGCTGTCCGTTGCCGTGGTGCTGGGTCGCGGCCTCAGAGGTGGGAAGAGGGGATTGTGAGGGCGAGAGAGGGGAGGGGGGGCTGTGGAAGAGGGGGGCTTAAGACGGAGGGAAGGGGGGATGGTGAAAGCCCCGGGGGGAGGAGGCCTCAAGGTGAGACTCTGGAGCTGGAGGAGAGAGAGAGAGGGGGTAGAAAGAGAGAGGGGGGGGGAGAGAGAGAGAGAGGGCGAGAGAGAGAGAGAGAGAGAGGGCGAGAGAGAGAGGGCGAGAGAGAGAGAGAGAGAGAGAGAGAGAGAAAACATTCGGTTAGATCTTTTCATCTTTTCAATGGAAGCTTTCTTTTTTTAATTTAAAGTAAATGTAAAAACATACATGAACACACGGAAAGTCGTGTTTTTTGCGTGGCTGCTCACCTGAGCGGAGGCGGGGTTAGAGGAAGGGGGAGAGTAGGAGGAAGAGGAGGAGGAGGAGGAAGAAGAGGAGGAAGAGGACGGAGCAGGTCGCATAGCAGACGTAAGAATCAGCTGCAGGGAAGAAGAAGGAGAGGAAGAGGAAGAGGAGGAGGAAGTAAACGGAGGAAAGCAGGGATTAAAGCACAGAGTAATCAAGCATGTTTGTGTGTGTGTGTGAGAGACTTTCTATATTTCTACTGCTGGGTCCAACCTTTTAACTTTTAACACATTTTGAAGCTTTTTTCTGACTTTTCCTCACATTTATTTTAACAGCAGCTGCACGATTCTCCCAAAACATCTGACCTTTGATACTTAAATTGGACTAAAATCACAAAATGTTATAGTGTAAAAGTAAAAGAATTAAATCAAGAACAACCAGAATGTGCAACATCTTTTTCCCCACAAGCCTCAAGACTCTTAAACATGTAACAGCTACCTTTAAAGTTATATCACATTGTTATTTATTAAGTAAATTAAGTATTAAGTAAATTATCAGGAGCTTGATTGCACTTTATTTTAGTATAGCTCATTATTGTCTTTAATTGTTCCTTTGCTATGTTTAGTTATTTATTCTGTTTCTTTTGTACTCTGGTCCTGAGGAACACACTTCATTCTACTATATGTATTATATTATATTATATTATAAATATCTATAAAACATATACAACAACAAATAAACATATACATATGTATACATTAAACTTGAATTAACCCTCCTGTTGTCCTCGAGTCAAGGAAGGAAGGAAGGTAGGAAAGGAGGAAAGGAGAAAGGAAGGAAGGAAGGTAGGGAGGAAGGAAAGGAGAGAGGAAGGAAAGGAAGGGATGAAGGACGGACGGAGGAAAGAAGGAAGGGAGGAAGGAAGGTAGGAGGGAGGGAGGAAAGAAGGAAGGAGGGAGGGAGGGAGAAAGGAAGGAAAGGAGAGAGGAAGGAAAGGAAGGGAGGAAGGACGGACGGAGGAAAGAAGGAAGGTAGGAGGGAGGGAGGAAAGAAGGAGGGAGGGAGGGAGGGAGGGAGGGAGGGAGAAAGGAAGGGAGGAAGGAAGGAAGGAAGGAAGGAAGGAAGGAAGGAAGGAAGGAATGAAGGAAGGAAGGTAGGAGGGAGGAAAGAAGGAAGGTAGGAGGGAGGGAGAAAGGAAAAGAGGACGAGAGGAAGGAAGGACAGAGGAAAGAAGGAAGGAAGGAAAGAAAGAGAGAAAGAGAGAGGAAGGAAGGAAAGAAGGAACAGTTCAAACAGATGGGGTCAATTTGACCCGGGAGGACGACACGAAGGTTAAGCAAAAAAAAAAGGATGAAATACACTTAAAATGAAGCTTATATCGCTCTAAAGAAATAAACAAAAATATCAGTGCATCGTCTACATATACACTGATACCAATATATGTGTGATAGGCTCTAGTTTATCTAATTTATTATCATTTCTATTATTTTTGAGGACTAGTTTTGGAATTAAGAAAAAAAAAGATCAAATATACATCAACTAATGCTTATACAACTTTAAAAATATCAGTGCATCATCGACATATACACTGATACCGATATATGCGTGATAGGCATCAATCAGGCTTTCATTCCTGTAATTTTAGAGAACTGGTTTTGCAAGATAGTTTCCTCCCAACAGGTTTTTTAATCACATGAAACTACAGAACAAACAGGTCTGTTGACCTTTCAGGTATTTTGTTATGGTCTGATGTTCAACCTTTCAAAGCTTTCAAACATGTTTTACAGAAAGCCTGCAGCGTTAATAGTTCCTACACAACCTGAATGCATCATGAAACTCTGACCGTTGCACATCTCATTTGAATACAGTTTATCTCTCTGCTGGGAGTTTCTGTGGATAAACCGACTGCATGTGAAATCTATGTAAATGTGGGTTTGTGTGTGTGTGTGTGTGTATTTGTGTGTGTGTGTGTGTGTGTGTGTGTGTGTGTGTGTGTCTATGTTTACCATCTGAGCTCTAAGCAGCACCTGGTCTTGTCCAGACCCTTTGAGACCTTTCCCTAGGAGCAATGTCTGCTGGGATACCCTCTGCCTGACAGGGGTGGGGCTCTGATTGGCTCGCACAAGACCAGGTGTGCCCACAGGATGAGTCTGTGGTACCTGGAACAAAGGGAAAAGAGAAAAGAGGAGAGAGGAAGAGAAAACCAGGAAGAGCTTTAGAGCAAGTTTTTCTTCTTGTTAAATTTCTAGAAACACAAAGTGGTGAGTGTGTGTGCACGCCTGTCTGTGTGTGTACAAAGGGTGGAAACCAAAAGGGGAAATTGGTGTTTTGAATACTCTCTAAACTCTCCGGAACAAAAACACATTTAAATCGAGTATAAAGGAGGTGACTGTTGCGTGTATGTGAGATATATTTTTGGCATTTCTCCACCGAAAGTTGCTCGATTACACAGAAACACACTTATGATGTACTTTACATATAGTTTACATATAGTATTTTTATAGTCACATCACAGTTCAGATGCGATTTAAAGGAATACTCCACCATAACTCTGTCTTTTAAGCAGGACTATAATGTTTTATTTTCATTATCAATTAATCTGATAATTAATTATCTAAATTAAATGATTTTTGAGTCACAATAATTCTAAAAAAAACCCATTAAATGTATTATTAAAGAAGGCTGAGAAAACTAGAAGTCCACTAAAATTCATGAATATTTGACATTTTTGCTTTAAAACTGACCTAAAGAAATTAATTGATTATAAAGTAGGCTGCAGATTTCACTTTTGTCATTTGGTTAATCAATTATCAGCTTATTTCTACTTATTTAAGCATAAATAACACAATATATTTAAACAATCACTGTGAATGTATCCATTCCACCTCAATGTGAATGTTTTTACCAAAAAAATTGAGCCAGAAATAAACTAGTTTTCAAAGTCTACTAAACCTTTGATATAAAGTAAATAGACTTCATTTCCCATAATGCACTTGTGCCACAACATCCTATTTTCCATTATCTGCAGCTCAGTTAGCTTCTCAAACAAATCTATCTTATTGCAGTCTTTAAAAATGACAAAACTGTTTTTCAAAATATCATGACATAATTAAAGGGACACATTATTACAGTTTGTGATGTTATTAATTGATTAAAAGATTAATCAACAACTTGTTTGAGCTCTACTTTTGAGTATCAAACACTCTACACTATACCTGCAGGCTTGAGAGTTGGAGTCGCGCCAGTTTTAAATAAATAAATTCCCAGTCACATTATCGCTTCCTCAAAACTCTGAAGCTCCAACTTAATTTGCATATTTAGCCATTTTACTGGTGAAGCTACAACATACAGATCGCTAACAGGGAAGTGGATTATTCTGCAGGAGGGATTTGAGAGGTTTTTTGTTTGTTTGCTGGGACTCATTATTATTATTATGAGCGATTGCAACTGCTGCTTATTAAGCCTTCAGGCAGTGCAGTGTGTGTCTGATATAACAAGAAGTGCAGCGTTCCTGTAATCAGAGAAACTTTCATGCACTTTAAATAACATCTGTGACAGTTCTTGTTTTTCATTCCTTTGCCTCTTTAAGTAGAGATGAAATAAAGAGCAGCGACGCCTTCATTGTCTGAGGCTCACAGTTCAGCTATATGTGTTTTTTTCTTTTTTTTTCTCTCCTCAACGCAAACAAACACGTGCCGCTTAAGGCTACGGATGTGACAAGATACTCAGATGAAAGCAAGCTGAGAGGAAACTGTAACCCCAAACAGACAGATGCACAGTAACACTGACCCAGGCTGCTCTGAGCTGGTCTGAGTCTCACCTGCAGCAGACATCCAGCGTCTAACCGTCTAAAAGCCTCCAGTATATCAACGACGCCGCGTTTCTACTTTTAACTTTTAGATAACTGTTTTAGAGAAGTTGGTAAAGTTAATATACTGATGCTTTCTAGTCAGCTGTTATCTGATTGGATGTAGAGCTGCAATGATTAGTTGATTAGTCCACTGACTATGAATCTATTAATCATTTTGAGTCATTTTTTTCTTCTTAAATGTGAATATTTTCTGGTTTCTTTTAATCTTCTATGACATGAACTGAATATATTTGTGTTGTTTGGGACATCACAAGATATTTTAGGTTGCATCTTGGACTTTTTCACCATTAGTCAAAAAATATATTCAACAGATGAAGCGATAATGAAAAGAAGAACAGGGTTAAAATTCAAATATCTAAGGTAAAATATATCTGAGAGAGGTTTAGCATCATTGTTAGGGCTGAATATCGTCTGAAATTTCAGTACCACTGCCAATATAATGCCCTGACTTCAGTGCCAATACTTAACTGATACTTCTTTTCACTACTTTTGCTTTGAGGAACCTTTTTTTATACTTCCTTATTAAAAAGAAGCCACATTTCTGAAAATGCTAAACATCATTTAAACACAATATGTTGTTGTGTATGTTTTAAAAACTCCAAAATATTAAAGAAGACTAAGAAGACCTGAAGTCCACTAAAATGTATGAATATTTTTCATTTTGGCTTAAAAACTGACCTGAACAATTAATCAGTTATTATAAGATTGTTACAGATTGATTCTCTGTTGATTGACTTATCAATTAATTAATTTATCCTGAGTATATTTTTGCAGCTAAGATCATCATTAAAAATTCTACTTTTTCCTTAATGCATCAAACACTGTGTAATATACAACTCTGACTTTACCTGTATTTGTTTTTACCAATAATTCAACCAGAAATATGCAAGTTTTCAATGTCTGATATAAAGTAGAACTTCATTTCCCATAATGCACCTGACACTAAGTCCTCTTTTTCAATACCTACAGCTCAGCTAGCCTCTCAAACACATCCATATTTCTCTTTTCTTTATATTAACACCGTTTTGAAACCATAATAACAAATTAAAGGGGATGCAGTGATGCAATATGTGATGTCATTAGATCATATAGAGATGAATATATGTCTATTAGTGAGTTTTATATCACGTGTGGTGCGTCAGTTACCTGTCTGCCAGGCGGACTGGCTGGAGTATGAAAGGGCGTGATTGGTGTGGTGGTCGGCGTGGATATGGGCCTTGTGTTCCCATTGGTTAAGGTGGTGGAGGCCTTGCTTGACAAGGTGATGTTGATGTTGCTGTGCGTTGAAGACGAAGGAGAGAAGATGGGCGAAGTGGTGGTGGCTACAGTAGGGGAGGAAGAGGAGGAGGAGGAAGAGGAGGAGGTCTGTGATATAGATGACGTTTTGGAGGAGGGAAGGATATGGCGAGAGTACGTGCGGAGGGGAGGAGCCCCGGTGGAGGTGAGTTTAGGGGGAGTGGGGACCAGCATGTGGGGGGAGGGAGAGCTGGTGACCGCGGCCGCCACCTTCGGACCGTGTGTCGCTGTGATGGAGGGCGCCGGGGTCAGAGGAGGAGGAGGGGAGGAGGTGGTGGGCGTTAACGTGGGCGCCGGGGAGTCCAGGAGCATCGGGTTGGGAGTGAGCCGAGGAGGGGTGGGGGTCACCGGGGCGGAGGAAGAGGAGTCCGGGCCGGCGGTGGAAGTCTGAGGGCTGGTGCCATTGGTGGACTCTCCGTGTTCTGATTGGCTCTGCCGAACCAGCTCCCTGTCCATCCTTCAACGGTTTAGCACACTAAGATAGATAAAGATAGATAGATACAGTTAGATAGGTAGATAGATAGATAGATAGATAGATAGATAGATAGATAGATAGATAGATAGATAGATAGATAGATAGATAGATAGAAAGGTAGGTAGGTAGGTAGGTAGGTAGGTAGGTAGGTAGGTAGATAGATAGATAGATAGATAGATAGATAGATAGATAGATAGATAGATAGATAGATAGATAGATAGATAGATAGATAGATAGATGGATAGATAGATAGATAGATAGATAGATAGATAGATAGATAGATAGATAGATGGATAGATAGATAGATAAAGATAGATGTTCAACATGTTAACATTTCGATACACATAACAATGAAACACAATGTGCAGTTGCGGCTAATTTGAAGCAGAGTTGAGGTTTCTTGCACATCTTCGGCGCCTTCCAACGTGTTTTTAGAGAAGGTCAAAGCGGTCAAAGCTCCAAAAATACTTGTAGTATACAGAACAACATGTTAAGCAGACACAGTCTATATTTAAGCCTTATATTTCTGTTCTAACGCAGATATCTGCCCTTTAGTTCCACTTTTTTGGTTTATGGACCAAAATATGGTGTCAACAATGTCTCTTTGGTACTCCCCTCCTGCCTGTCTGGATGATGATTGGCCTGAAGTCAAGTTACCATATACCCAACCCATCATGGTAGATACCCCATTGGCAAATTGGTTACCTTTTCTGCTTTTTAACTACCATATTTAAATGCTGTATGTAATGTGTGTTTTTCAAAGACCCTGATTAAGGCCACAAGCCAAAACGTGTCGGTCTAACAATAAAGTTGTTCTGTATACTGCAGAAGGCTAATTGAAATGGGCTTTTTGTAAGGTATATAGATTTTTGTCTTTGAGTACTTTTTAGTCCTTTTTTAATATTATTTTTTGGCCTTTTTGCCTTTATTGGACAGCTGGTGGCAAAGAGGCTGACAGGAAACAAGGGGAGAGAGATAAAGGTTTATGAGGTGCAACAAAGGTTCCTTGTCGGACTCAAACTAGGGTTGTTGCAGGTGTGTGGCATAAGCTGTAACCATTCGACTACAAAGGCGCTCCCTCCGTCTTTGGGTATTTTCACCTTCACTGTACAGATAAGAGAGAAATCAGCCTGACATGGAACAGAGGTTACCAACCAGAATCAAACCAAGAAGGTAAAACCAGGCGGGGAGTTCCGGTCCTCTGAAATGATGCCAACACGGAAGTAACTTAAAACTGCATTCTATCAAAAGGCCACCAGGGGGCGACCGTTTTGGTGTCAAAAAGGATTTCCGTCTCTATACAAGTCAATGGAGAATTCACCAACTTCTCACTTGATTTCTAACCTCAGTAAACGTTTTCAAAATGTGTTTATGGTCTCAATCGCTAGTTTAAAGCCTTCTTCAATGCAGTATGATGTTCATTTGTGAAATTTTGGCCTCCCTGATTTTATATGTGACGATAAAGCAGGGTATGCATTAGGGCGTGGCTACGTGGTGATTGACAGGTTGATTGGTTCACAGGTTCAGGAGGGCGCCTCATGCTCCTCCTGATGCCCATATAAGTAGAATCCGTGTTTTTATTTTTCCCAGCATGCACCAGAAATTGTCAAGATGGCGCTGCCCAGATCCGATACTATTGGCTTCCGAGCAGCAGTCCACAAACCAATGGGTGACGTCACGGATGTTACGTCCATTTCTTATATACAGTCTATGGGTATAACCCTTCATCTACCAGGACACTCCCATGAAAAATGTAACTTTAACGAGATGACGGCATTAAAAGAAATGGCAGCAGATCGTAGTTATTACAGTTTATCCTCTGGTATCCATGAATGCGCCAACCACATTTCACAGCAATCTATCCACCAGAGATATTTCAATAAAGAGCTAAAAAGTCGACTTCACATTGACACTACAGGAAAAGTCAGAGGATCAACGAAGTCTGCAGGATTCATTATCCAGGAGCCATAAATCTAGAGCCCATCCATCAAGTAGACATTGAGATATATCACAGCATCCTCTGGGTAACATGAATGTCTGTATAACATTTCATAGTAATCCATCTTGAAGTCGTAGGGACCAAAGTGGTCGACTGAAAGACTTGCTGACAGACATTGCCGGTCTGCTGGTGTGGCTATAAGAGGCTTGGTAACCCGTTATATATCTTCAGGATTAGAATCTGACCTTATTAACTGGTTCAGGTATCGGCCAGACGTGACCACGCTGAGTTAGATACAGGTTCTGTGTTCGTACTGTTAAGTTACAATTACATACAAAGTGTGTTATTCTTCTGATCTCATGTTACCTCGCAAAAACATGATCCCAGTGAGATCCATGCAGAGGGATCCACAGATTTGAAATGTGGGAAATATAAAACACTGGTATCAGATCTGTATCTGGTCCCAGGCCATTTGTCTGTGGTGGTTTTTTATTTCTGGGAATTTTTGGGGCTTCTAAGCTCATTCAAGTATTTTTAGACCCATTATTTTTCCACCAGGATTCAGTATTTGCCCACAACTATTTAATTCTTGGCAGTGTGGAAATATGAAGAGTTTTTAACAGCAGCATTTAGACTGTTGTGCTGAGAAATAAAATGCATTTTTCTTAATAATTGCCTGGGAAGTTTACTGGAAAGAACAATGTACTTAAATACGAATTACTGTTAAGGAAATAGAGGCAAAGGTCTTGGATTTTTTTTCCATTGTAATCAGTTGATTTTCAGACTGGACTAAAATTCAAGCTTAGTGACGCCTGCACACCTGCACATTTGATCTTAAAAACAAAGACAAAACTACAACACGTAGCCTACTTTAACTAAACTGACTGTTGTTCCACACCTGAGGATAAAAGCGACACAAAACCAATATTAGTTTCTGTTTTGTATGTAGAAGACAGTGATAGATTGAGAGCAGTTTGACAGCAGCCCTTCATCTAAAAACCACTTCTCAAAGCTGTCATTAATACCAAATGCTGGTATTAAGAAAACCACAAAGACACTACTGACTGTAGTTTCAGTGTGTGTTCAAAAGGAGACTTAGCAGGCGGACTGACATGCGACACCGTTACTATCAACTCTAGCTGTGTGTTTTGGATTGGAGCCATGGCAGCAGGTAATCTGACATAAGGAACCTGGAAAATCAGGATAGTATTCCTTCAAGGGAGTTACTGTGTGTCTAAACCTGGAGAGACATTTACATTAAACTAGACACAGTGATGGTGGTCCTCTCTCTCTCTTTCTCTCTCTCTCTCTCTCTCTCTCTTTGTAAGCCTCATTCAGATGGTCTTTAAGCTCAATAACTAAGTGGCTAAAATCACTACATTGACTTCAAGGACTCACTAGAATAGACTTGAAGCTGCTGTCTGCTAGTCTGTAAAGCTCTGCATTACCTTCACCCATCATATAAGTTACACTGACTTCTTAAAATATTTCTCATGTTTAAGGATCCAAACCAACAATGAACTGATCTACTAATGGCGCTTTTACACAACAGAGTTCCAGCACCACTCGACTTGACTCGACTCGACTCGACTCGGTTATTTTTGCGTCTCCATCAGGGATAGTACCTGGTACCTGGTACTTTTTTAGTATCTGCTCTGCCGAGGTTCCAAGCGAGCCGAGCCGATACTAAATGTGACGTCAACAGACTGCCGGCCGCTGATTGGTCAGAGAGTCACTGGAAGAGTCATCAGCCGTCCCACACAAGAATCAAACCCGGCATTTTTAAATACCAACAACAGCGTCACAGTCTTTTTCAGGAAAGAAAGAAAGAAAGACAGAAGAAAGGAAGAAAGAAAGAACAAACAAAGGAAAGAAAGAAAGAACGAACGAAGGAAAGAAAGAACAAGAAGTTGGAAGAAAGAAAGAAAGAATGAATGAAGGAAACAAAGAAAGAACAAGAAGTTGGAAGAAAGAAAGAAAGAATGAATAATGGAAAGAAAGAAAGAAAGAACAAGAAGTTGGAAGAAAGAAAGAAAGAAAGAACGAAAGAATGAACGAAGGAAAGAAAGAAAGAACAAGAAGTTGGAAGAAAGAAAGAAAGAATGAATGAAGGAAAGAACGAAAGAACAAGAAGTTGGAAGAAAGAAAGAAAGAAAGAAAGAATGAAGGAAACAAAGAACGAACGAAGGAAAAAAGAAAGAACAAGAAGTTGAAAGAAAGAAAGAATGAATAAGGAAAGAAAGAAAGAACAAGAAGTTGGAAGAAAGAAAGAAAGAAAGAACGAACGAAGGAAAGAACGAACGAAGGAAAAAAGAAAGAACAAGAAGTTGAAAGAAAGAAAGAACAACACAAGAATCAAACCCGGCATTTTTAAATACCAACAACAGCGTTACAGAGATTGGTTTCTCTTCTCTTGCTTTGTGTGAGACAGAAAGCCTCATACAGCAGCAAGTACACCATCGCCTCCATGTCCTCCATTGTTTCGCGGAGCCGTGCTATGACGACCCCGCCCACGTTGAGTAGGTACTTTTTTGTAATGGAAAAGGTCTGTTCTGGAACCGTGCCGAGTCGGGTCGAGCCGAGTAGAGCTAGAACTGTGTAGTGGAAAAGCGCCATAGTACTGTGTGTGTATCTAAAGTTTGATATATCTTATTCCTCCGTCGTCGTCCAAGAACGATTAAAAACACGTCACCAACTCGTCATAATGAAGCAACGTGTCACCCAGTGCAGTTTGGTCATGCTGGTTTGTTTACATTCACATTTTCAGTCTCCAGAGTGTAAGACAACAATGTGCATTAAATCAATGCATGGCTACAACTCACAGTTATTTCCATTATCTATCAATCAGATGATTATTTTCTTGATTACTTGAGTAGTTGGTTGGTTTGCAAAATGCCTGAAAACAGTGAAAAAGGAAAGGAGGGAGAAAGGAAGGAGGGAAGGAAAGAAGGGAGGAAGGAAGGAAGGAGGGAAGGAAAGAAAGAGAGAAGGAGAGAGGGAGGAAGGACAGATGGAAAGAAGGAAGGGAGGAGGGAGGGAGGATAAAAGGGAGGGAGGAAGGGAGGAAAGGAAAGGAAAGAAGGAAGGGAGGAAGGAAAGGAAAGAAGGAAGGACGAAGGAAGGGAGGAAGGTATGACAGAGGGAGGTAAAAAGGAAGGAGTGAGGGAGGGAGAAAGGAAAAGAGGAAATGTAACTATTTTGATAATAGATTGATCATTTTAGTAATGCATCATTAAAAACTGTGCAGCTGCAACTAATAACTATTTTCATTATCATTTAATAAACAAGTTGTACAAGTTGAGTCCACTGTGATAACTTCAATTTGCTTGTTTTGTCTGATAGTCCAAAAACCTTCAGATACAAACAGCGGCGCTGCCAAGGATTTTAGGCCCCATGAAAAGATATCACATTGGGCCCCACCACCACACACAGGCCAGACCACACCTCTACCTGCAAAGGCTCGCAGCTCTTTTATAGTCCAATACTAACTGTACAATATCTACTGACACTGAGCTGTGAAAATAGGAGACAGGACTGAACAATTTCATGTAAATAAAGGGGAGTTTATGGGGAATAAAGAGGCTTTGGATGGTTCATTTTTGCCAGAAACAATAAAAATGGAGTGTTAGTTTAATGGGTACATTGTAAATAAAATATTTCATTAATGTCTATTAATTATGATAAGTTTATTAAAAACAACAACAAAAAGGGCCCCTTAGAATCATCCTTACTTTTCACCCCCTTACAGCGCCCCTGGATACAACATTTACGGTCTTATATGACAAAGAAAAACTAATTTTAAGAAGCTTGAACCAGAAAAAACTTCTATCTAGTTGCAGCTCTACAAAACTGCCTCAACATCTGCAGGTTTCTAACTTCTCAAGTTCTGATAATTGTCTGTTTTTCTTTCCCATTCGGTCACTGTCAATTTAATATGTTGTGTGTGGTTTTGGACAATTTATCAGAGAAAACACAAGTGACTTAATGACGTCACTTTAGATTAGATATTAGATATTAGATTAGCCTGTATTGTCTCCCTCGGGTTTAAACTTGTCTTGGGTGATTAAGATAACATAAAAGCACATAGCCTCTCCATATACCAACATATACACACACAATATATCCCTATGCATACACATCTAACTACAGTTAACATGCAATATATCACACACACACACACACACATACACACACACACACACACACACAGATCTATACACACCAGAACACCAACACATTGCACATTCCCTCCCACTAAAAACCATAAATCCCTTCACTTCATCTCTTACTGTTCAGTACTTTAACAGATAGTGAATCTAAGGAGGATTTCTATCTGTTCACCACACAGTTCAGTAGCCTGTACCTTCTGTCTGAAGGCATCAGCTCGCACGCTCTGTGAAGGATGTGGTTTTGTTTGGGGTCGCAGGTGAATTTTACAGCCCTTTGCCTTCCTCACTGTCTCCTCAGATATCTCCTGGAGAGAAAATGATGATGATGGAGGAGGAGGAGGGCAGCAGAAGCAGCAGCAGCAGTGTCACAGTAATTTTTCCAGCTCCTTTTTTAATCAGGTTTAGGAGCTGTGATTTGAGTTTAACGGACAGCTTATCAAAACCGTTACGTTGTGAGTGACGCCGTAATGAATAATAATAGATTCAGAAATAACATAATGCTTTTATCTGCTCCATGGACTCTGAGCCTTTGCAGAAACAAAAATATGCAGACGCTGACGAATTCGTGACCAAACATACTCCACATATGAGCTCAATGCAGCTGAAACATCAAAGTTAATACCTAAAATCACTTGTATGTTGTTACCTGCTCGACAAACTTCAGGTAATCTCACACCACTGCACACCTCTGACTAATACACAACAATGTCTCAATCTTTGGGCCTATAAGAGAGTGTGATGGGCATTTCATTCACTATTTTTTAACAATGCATAACCTATATATTAACCAAATATAACAGCGTAATTGATAATGAAAATATTTAATAGTTGCAGCATTAACCCTTTGAATGAAAAGCATGTTGTTGTATGTTATTGTGCATTATATTATATTATCATTACTTACAGAAGGAGAGGAAGAAAGCATGCTGTTTTTTTGGTTAAGTCATTGTCACTATTAATTAGTTTTGTACAGTCATAATCAACAGGAAAGGAGTTTTGGAGCCCACAGTGTGACATGGGGAACCTCAGGAGCTCCCACTGTTGTTTTAAAGAGGAATCACCTTAAATTGAACAAGCAATTATTGCAAAGGTCTGGTGAGTGGCAGCGGTTTGTGGGAGTTAATTTAAGACTGTATCTTATTTTAAAAAGAGCTTGTTTCTGTTTTAAATGGAGGATCAGATAGCAGCATTAACTCCGCTAAATAAAAATCCACGCATCATCACCACGCAAGCAGGTGCGACTCCACGCACGGCGGGCAGATGCTGACATCTGGCCCGCAGCCTGCAAAACTCTAGTTTCACGATCACACTTCAGCTATTAGTCACACCACAAGCCGGTGACAGTTAAACCAGAGATCATGCATGTGACTTATCAAAAAAAAAAAAAAAAAAAAGAACAGAAAAAAGATGGAGACGGGCCTTCACACAGAAACAAGTCTCACGATAATAACATTTTGGGGGAAATGATCGGAGGCTCTGCGTAAAGCTCGGTTGCTCACCTACCTCCTGAAATCGTCCTGCAGGTTATTCCGTGCGTCCTCCATCCGCGAGTGAGCGCATGTTTTTTTTTTTTTTAGAAAAAGTCTGTTGCTGTGTTATCTGATGAACGGGTCTGCTGGGGCTTTTTTTTCCAGCAGGGTCGACACACAGGGCTGAAATGGGCGTGTGTGAAGCCTCACTTCCTCGTCTGACAGCGCGCAGGGGCTGCTGTGAAGTGCGCGTCACGCTCCCCAAGACAATAATTTGAGCAGCCTCACCTCCGATTATCCGCCTTTAGCTCCTTGCACACACACACACACAGCTGTGGGAGGGGAGGGGGGGGACGCAAAGTTGTAATGCAACACAGGCCCGTTTGTGATATGCATGGGCTTGTGTATGTGTGTGTGTGTGTGTGTGTGTGTGTGTGTGTGTGTGTGTGTGTCGCACTTTGTTTCTGGTTTCATCACATCCCCGGGGTTTTTTATTTTTTACGCGGAGCAGTCCGTAAATTCCTGCATCCAGAGTGGGCTCGCTTCCCCCGCAGCTCCTCCGACGCACCGCCGCCGTCACACCTGCCCGGCTCCTCGGTGGGAATCAGCCCGGCTCGGGGACACTGTGTTGCGGCTGCGAGGGGCCTGGTCAGTCCGCTGCTGGTAGAAATGCAATGGAAGGCAGATTTTTTGAACAGGGCGACAGAGGCGAGACAGCACCACTCAGAGCTCAGGAGGACCGCAAAGACTCTCTGACACAACACATCCAGCTGCACTCAGTCACTCATTTATTACTATGGAACAAACACAGCACTATGCCTCATATAATATATTAAACATACTTACAGTTAACACAGGGGGAAGCCAGGTGCACGTTTCGGTAGATTGCCCAGAAAACCACCTGAAGGTTGCTATAAGAGCTTCTTATGAATCTCTGCTATATTTCTGCTAAGAAAATGTGTTGCCAAGTAAAATAGTTCAGAGACTTTGGACCTTCAAACACATCAGGAACATCTAGCTCACTCTGCTGACTAAGTACAATTGGATAGTTACTGATTCATCTTAATTAAAGAACAGTTGTATTTTATATTTGTCTGTTTTTTAAATGGTTAAATTCATTTATCAGCTCAGTATATAAGACAGTAGTAACTCATGAGTTGATGGCACATGGTAAAGAAACATTCTAGTTTCACTTCTGACAAAAGTCCCATTTTATCTTATTGTTTTTAGTCCCATATTACCTGAATACATTCATATAAAATAAGTCAGTCACTCAAAACCCTTCCCCTTAAAAACCCCTAAAGAGCATTGTGATAATATGTTTAATTATAAGTCAAACTCCTGCAACCATCTTTGATCTTATTAAAGAGAGAAAAAAAATCAACATGCCACATGGCTTTCAAGCTCTGGGTCCAAGCTCCGCCCATGTTGGTTATCTCAGACCAATCAAAATCATAGTTTCATCTAAAGGACACTTGTAGCAACAATGCAATAAGGTGTGTGGTGATTGGCTGTTTATACTTAAAGAGCCCAAGATGTAAAAAAATAAGATATCAGATACATTTGAATGTCCCAAGGGAGAGCACAGAGCTGCAGTCAAGCAATACATGACAATACAATATATATATATAGTTAGAATAAAACATAACTGATAAGACAATAATGCAAAATGTGGTTCACACAGCTGCAGTCACTAAATCACTAAATCAACATATGCATGGCTCTCAGAAACAATGCAGTGGTGCTTTCATGTAAAAAACATGGTGCACACAGCTGCAATCAAACAATAAGCAACACTGGACTTAATCAATGATTCAAGCATTCAGATACCAAGTTAAATGCATCCAGCTAGAAGAAGATATAACACTTTAACCTGTGATAAAAAAGAAGTGAAGCATATAAAACCATCCTCTCATTTAACCGGATGTCCTGATGAAATGACGTGATTAACGCCCCGCCATAGATTCTCCTACACTCCAGCACATTGTGATGATCTCTGCTGTTTGCTGTGTGTGTGTGTGTGTGTGTGTGTGTGTGTGTGTGTGTGTGTGTGTGTGTGTGTGTGTGTGTGTGTGTGTGTGTGTGTGTGTGTGTGTGTGTGTGTGTGTGTGTGTGTGTGTGTGTGTGTGTGTGTGTCACCTGTCTGTTTGCTTTGTTCACAGGTGTGTTATCAGCAGGTCATAAAGATCTGGCTGCAGTTAACCGCTCTCTCAGGTGTATCTGAACTATAACTCATCCACAGACTGTATTAAATCATATATGAGCATGTAACACGTTATTTAAATAAGGATACAACTGTAATTTGGGTATTTGCAGTGATGTATTAGTCAAAGTAGTAATACAACGATGTAAATGTCCTAAATTCAGACTCGTAACCCTCCTGTTGTCCTCGAGTCAAGGAAGGAAGGGAGGAAGAAGGAAGGAAAGGAAGGAAGGGAGGAAGAAGGAAGGAAAGGAGGGAGGGAGGAAGGAAGGAAAGGAGGGAGAAAGGAAGGAAGGAAGGAAAGAAGGACAGAAGGGAGGAAGGGAGGAAGGAAGGAAGGAAAGGAAGGAAGAAGGGAAGGAAAGAAGGACAGAAGGAAGGGAGGAAGGAAAGAAAAGAAGGAAGAAGGGAAGGAAAGAAGGACAGAAGGAAGGAAGGACAGAAGGAAAGGAAAGAAGGAAGGAAGGAAGGGAGGAGGGAAGGAAAGAAGGACAGAAGGAAGGAAGGAAGGAATGAAGAAGGGAAGGAAAGAAGGAAGGAAGGAAGGAAGGGAGGAAGGAAGGAACCGTCAAAACAGACGGGGTCAATTTGACCCGGGAGGACGACAGGGAGGTTAAAAAGGGAATAAAATGGTATAATTTGTATATTTGCAGTGATGTATGAGTCATCGTAGTAATACAACGATGTAAAAGTCCTGCAGTCAGACTCTTAATTAAGTAAATGTATATGAGTATTATCAGTAAAAATGTAATGTAAAGTATCAAAAAAGTGCTCAGTATGCAGAAGAATGGCTCCTTTCAGTGTTATGTTATTATATATTATATTTATTGATTATCATTACTGATGCATTAACACATGAGCAGCATTTTAATGATGTAGCTCTTTGAGGTGAAACAAACTAGATCTACTTCTGGGTATTTTAATCTATAATAAAGTGACATATCTTATAACATGTTAAATATGTTGCATATAAAATCTTAATCTGCAAAGTACAGCTGTCAAATAAATGTAATAATGTAGTAAAAAAAATACACTATTACTCTCTTAAAATGTACATAGAAGTATAGAGGAAGTAATAAATTAAGGCCTACAGCAGAAGTACCTCAAATTTATGCAAATCTAGTATTTTAGTGCAGACACTTTGTTTGCTCTCATGTCATAAAATCTTATATTCTATAACGGTTTGTAACTTCAGCCGATAAGAAGATTAAAGTAAGCTTTTAATAGGTTATTTTATATTATTATATCATATATTATATTGATTTATTTTGTATTGTGTCACAGTAATATTCTTAACCGTGTCGTCCTCCCGGGTCAAATTGACCCCGTCTGTTTTGACTGTTCCTTCTTTCCTCCCTTCCTCTTTTCCTTTCTCCCTCCCCCTTTCTTCCTTCCTTATGTCCTTTCTTCCTTCCTACCTTCCTCCCTTCCTTTTTTCCTCTTGTCCTTCTTTCCTTCCTTCCTCTTTTCCTTTCTCCCTCCCCCTTTCTTCCTTCCTTTTTTCCTCCCTCCGTCATACCTCCCTCCCCCCCTTCTATCCTCCCTTCCTTCTTTCCGTCTGTCCTTCCTACCTCCCTCCTTCTCTCTTTCTTTCCTTCCTTCCCTCCTTCCTTCCTTCCTTCCTCCCTTCTTTCCTCTGTCCTTCTTTCCTTCCCTCTTTCCTTTCTCCTTCCTTTCCTTCCTTCTTCCTTCCTCTCTTCCTTCCTTCCTCCCTCCTTTCCTTCCTTTTTCCTTCCTCCCTTCCTCCTTTCCTTCCTTCTTACTCCCTTCCTTCCTTCCTTCCTCCCTCCTTTCCTTCCTTCTTCCTCCCTTCCTTCCTTGACTCGAGGACAACAGGAGGGTTAAAGACACCCTGAACACATGTTTTAAGACATACAAATTAATATTATTTTATATCTTAAGGTTTAAGTCACAATAATTTCCCTTTTTGAAAGAATTTACACATTTTTAGATTTAAAAAAATATATTTTACACTCTACATTTACCATTTTATATCTCCCTCTTTCTATTTTTTAAAACTTATTTTGCTTAAGTAATATAAATAAAAGTTTTATTAGTCTAATATTACTGCTGTTTCTATATTTTGTCCATTTTTTTAGTATTTTGTAACCTTTCACGTGAACCTTAATAACCTTGGTCTAATCAAGCTGTTTTCAGTGTGAGGCCTTGCAGCACGTGGTCATGTGACTCCTGCAGGGTCAGTAATCGGATGAGCTGCTGTCATTGGATGGACACCTACTGTCAACAGACACTCTGCTGCTGCGTCACCTGCGCGCGCGCTTAATCTGCAGCTGCGTCAAATTCAACACGAACAAAACCGGAAATCAGACCTGCACTGGCTTCAAAATAAAAGGTAAAGGAAAAGAAAACTGCAGCAGGAATCGTTTCAGGTAAATAAGTTAGTGCAGAAACTGTATCTCATGTTAAATTTGTTACCATAGCAACAGGTGTAAAGAGGTGTAATGACTCCTGCAGGGTTTCCTGCTGAGCTGCAGTGTGTTTCTTTTCCCAGGATGGTGAAGGATGAGTGCATATTAACAGTTTTTGCACAAATAGTTGACACAATTTGAATTACTAGGCTGTATGTCAGATAGCAGAGTTATTAACTGGGTTTAATAGAATAAAAAGTAGGCTATTTAATCAATAGGCTAGTAGTAAAATGACCTGTGTCTTTGCTAAAATAGCAGTTTGCAGAGAGTTTAAGTGGTTAAATCTGCAGAAAAAGCAGCGTAAAACCAGTTTGTGGTGAGAGCTGGTTTTAATGGGAGCTGCAGGTTTTAAGACTCACTGATGGGAATGAACACTGGTGCTGGTAAAGCAGCTAAAATCAGCTCATAGGTCTAAAATGCATCTCATGATTCATCACCAGCAATATACGACTATCACGATTATTTTGTATTATATATTTTTACATACTATTGTTTTTATACTTATTATTATTATGGTTATTTATTCATTTTTCTATTGCTGCTCTTATATTCTATTTTACTGTCCCCTTCCTGCTGTTATAATGCAAATTTCCTAATTAATTATATGAATTAAGTGGCCTAAAAAAACTGTTTTATCCAAGCTGATAATATATTTGAAAAGCAGGGATATCCTGACTGATATTTATAAGGATAAAAAGTCTAATTTCATCTTGAGTTATTAAACATTTCCCCCTATTTTTGGTCCGTCTCATTAAACTGATTCGACTTTTACTTCGAAAGTCAGAACCGGAAGTCTAACTGCAATCTGTCTGACTTGACTCTGGTGTTGCTAGGGCGCAAGCTCCATAGCAACCGAATCACCACCACGATAAAAAGTTGATATTTTAGATTTGTATCTCTATTTCTCGAGGAAGGAAATCAACAGAAGATGACGCGTCCTTTTTATAAAGTGAGTCTGGAGACAAAAACTTTAAAGCTTTAAAAAAAAAAAAAAATGCCAGGAACAAAGGTTATAAAGGCTAAACCAGTGGAGGTGACAAGAAGAAGCATCGAGAGAGTCAAACCGGTGAAGGAAAGAGAGACTAAAGGAGCAGAGAATGAGCGTAAAGGTGCAGAGAATGAGCGTAAAGTGCCGGCTGTG
This sequence comes from Scomber scombrus, assembly GCF_963691925.1. Lineage (NCBI taxonomy): Eukaryota > Metazoa > Chordata > Actinopteri > Scombriformes > Scombridae > Scomber > Scomber scombrus. The sequence continues at coordinate 23,487,646 of NC_084989.1, forward strand.
CGTAAAAACCGCGCGGCCAGTTGCTCCAGGTGCCCCCAGCAGCAGCAGAGGGGCAGGTTAGGGGCAACAGGGGCAACATTAGCAACATTAGCATCCAGAACCAACTGTGACAGAAGAGTCAGGTCCAGCTCTACTGCTCCCAGGCTGATCGGGAACTGGCCCAAAGCAAACCCGGACTGCAGGAAGGGGAGCAGCTCGGTGAATCACGCCGCCGCTGTGAGCCTGAAGAGCGGGGAAGCAAGCAGCGGATGCCCGGTGCAGAGAGAGCAGCGGAGCCTCAGAGCTGCTGAAGCCAAGTATGCAAACCAGAGGTGAGACTGATGAGAGGATGAGGTGTTACTACTATTACTACAACTACTACTGTTACTGTTGTCCTCGAGTCAAGGAAGGAAGGGAAGAAGAAGGAAGGAAGGAGGAAGAAAGGGAGGAAGAAGGAAGAAAGGAAGGAATAAGGAAGGAAAGGAGGGAGGAAGGAAGGAAGGGGGGGAGAAGGAAGTAAAGGAGGGAGGAAGGAAGGAAGAAGGAAGGAAGGGAGGAATAAGGAAGGAAGAAGGAAGGGAGGGAGGAAGAAGGAAGGAAAGGAGGAAGAAGGAAGGAAAGGAGGGAGGAAGGAAGAAGGAAGGAAAGGAGGGAGGAAGGAAGGAAGGAAGGAGGAAGAAAGGGAGGAAGAAGGAAGGAAGGGAGGAAGAAGGAAGGAAAGGAGGAAGAAGGAAGGAAAGGAGGGAGGAAGGTAGGAAGGAAGGAAGGAAGGAAAGGAGGGAGGAAGGAAGAAGGAAGGAAAGGAGGGAGGAAGGTAGGAAGGAAGACGGAAGGAAAGGAGGGAGGTTGGAAGGAAGGAGGGAAGGAAAGAAGGATGGAGGGAGGAAGGAAGGACAGAAGCAAGGAAGAAAGGGGGATGGAGGAAGGAAAGAAGGAAGGGAGGAAAGAGAGAGGAATGAAAGAAAGAGAGAAGGAGGAAGGGAGGAAGCAAAGGAAGGAAAGAAGGAACAGTCAAAACAGACGGGGTCAGTTTGACCCGGGAGGACGACAGGAAGCTTAAAGAGAAAGAAGAGTCTAGTATAATATTTCTTTGCAGTGTCTTGAGGAGCAAACATTGAACAGCATCCTGCTATAAAAGGCAGATAGTCTTCACGCTGCTGTCTGTGACCATCTGTTGCTCTCTGGATTAATCCTGAGACGTTTAACGACCCGGTGTCACGACTGAGCTGCTGCAAACCTCCCGTTATCTGTCACAGGAAACACCTACAAAAAGCAACATATTTATCATTTAATAGATACCTAACCATAACCCTCACTTAATAGAATATAAGGTGGTGTCTATCTATCCAACATCATACCTGTGTCCTTCCTTTCATTCAGTAAAACACTTTCACATTAAAGCAAACATCTTTCATCTTTAGCAGCGTCTCTAAAGTGTTCAACTAATTACTAAAGACTTTTTAAGACCTTTTTAATACGATATAGAAGGTCATTTAATATCAGTTTCACACAAAAAAACAACAATAAAGCGTATAATTATTTATTAAATCCATTAATTTATCATTTATATCATATTACTTCCCAGCTGAATATAACAATAACTCATATTAATATAATTTAAAGACGTGATTAACCATTATTTAAATTATTTATTGTGTTTAAGCTTCCTGTCGTCCTCCCGGGTCAAATTAACCCCGTCTGTTTTGACTGTTCCTTCTTTCTTTCCTTCCTTCCTTCCGTCTGTCCTTCCTTCTTTCTTTCTTTCCTTCCTTCTTTCCTTCCCTCCTTCTCTCTTTCTTTCCTTCCTCTCTCTTTCCTCCCTTCCTTCAGCCCTTCCTCCATCCCCCTTTCTGTCTTCCCTCCTTCTTTCCTTCCCTCCTTCCTTCCTTCCTTCCTTCCTTCTTTCCTTCCCTTCTTCCTTCCTTCCTTCTGTCCTTCCTTCCTTCCTTCCTCCCTCCCTCCTTCTCTTTCTTTCTTTCCTCTCTCTTTCCTCCCTTCCTTCTGTCCTTCCTTCCTCCCTCCCTCCTTCTTTCCTTCCCTCCTTCCTTCCTCCCTCCCTCCTTCCTTTCCTCCCCCCTTCCTTCCTTTCCTTCCTCCCTTCCTTCTTTCCTCTGTCCTTCTTTCCTTCCTTCCTCCCGTCCTCTTTTCCTTTCCCCCTTCCTCCTTCCTTTTTTCCTCCCTCCCTCCTACCTTCCTTCTTTCCTCCGTCTTTCCTTCCTTCCTTTCCTTTCCTCCCTTCCTTTCCTCCTTCCTTCCTCCCTTCCTTCCTTAACTCGAAGACAACAGGAGGGTTAATCAGTTAATATTTAATCTAAATAATATGTGTTATACCTCCTTTAAGACCAGAGAAGGAGTTATAGGAGGTGAATATTGGAGCTGCAGCCCTGAATGTTTTCTCTAAAGCACAGAATCTATTTTTAAAATGTATTTATTTATATTTAAATCTGATTAAAGTCACTTTTTATGAACAGTGACTTAAAGCAGCTGCTGACTGAATCTGACTTTATAACAATGTGTTATTAAGAGTGAAACTTCTGAAGATGTTTCAGTTGAGGCAGTGTTACAAGAGTGAAACACAATTTAAAATGTAATAATTCATATTAAACATAATGTAAATTGTGTGTGTGATGTAATGTCTTATTGTTATTTATATGTGCATTGTTTTTGGTAAATTGTTAATAAGGACCAAAATAAATCAACACTACTAATAATAATAATAACTAATATATATTTAGTTTACAATCATATAAAACAGAGAAAAGCAGCAAGTTAAAAGTTAAATTCTGAGTATTTGGCCTTTTTGTTATGATGGTAAAACCCAGATTGTTAAAATAAAATGTAACAGGATACAGGTTTGGTCCTGTGTCACAGTGCAGCTGGATGAATGAACACACACACACACACACACACACACACACACATACACACACACACACACACACACACACACACACACACACACACACACACACACACAGAAGTAACCAGGCTGTGTTTCTCTGTTTCAGCCACAAAGCTTTCACCGTCATCCCCCCGAACCCCAAGAAAAGACGAGAGATCCAGAGGAGTGAGTTACTTCATCTGCGGTCTGCTAGTGCGGTTTGATTCAGTTAAGATTCATATCATTGTGTTTTTATTGTGTGTGTGTGTGTGTGTGTGTGTGTCGTGTGATTGGCTGAGCAGAGGCGGAGGCGGAGCTCGCCGCCCTGGAGGAGCTGCGGCTGAGCAGAGCCATGGCGTACGTCTCCATTAACCCCAGCAGTGTTGGTGAGAGACACACACACACACACACACACACACACACACACACACACGCACACACACACACACACACACACACACACACACATAAAGCATACACACACACACACACACACACACACACACACACACACACGCACACACACACACACACACACGCACACACACACACATACAGACACACACACACACAACCCAAAAACACACACACACACACACTGAAAAGACACACACACACACACACACACACACACACACACACACACACTGAAAAGACACACACACACACACACACACAAACACACACACTGAAAAGACACACACACACACACACACACACACCGAAAACACACACACACACACACACACACACTGAAAACACATTATAATAATTGTAGTTCATACAGAGTTACAGAGTTACAGAGTTCATAATCCAGTGTGTAGTAGTTAAAGTTAATAATGTCTAATTACACACTGGTGTCCACTAATTGATTGTTAATTGCATGTTATAGTTAATTATAGCTTTCTGACATTTGATCCACAACCAGTGATGAATAATAACAGATCCCAAACAGTCACAATATTCATCTAGTTCACAGTCAACTCTTTTATACAGTTTGGTTTACTCTTATCTCACATTGTGCAATAATGTACTTGTTGAACTTTATTAACCTTTACATACTGTTCATATTCTGACTCATAATCAGTCTCTACACCAATTCCCCATCAGTCATTAATAAATGTTGATTAATTCACAATCACTATTTTATAGTCCAGGAGAACATCTTATAGAATATGAAGAATAAAACTTTTTTTTTTAGTAAACACAGGTCAAATTTGTTTATTTGCATATTCAAAAATGTGTATCAGCTGCACAAAAATGAAAAAAAAAGATGCATTTGATTTCCATTTTTGTATATTTTTGGTCAAAATAGGAAAAGTCGGAGCTTAAACAAATGTGTATATGGTGTTTTTAAAAGCTCTTGTGTGTGTGTGTGTGTGTGTGTGTCGCTATGTGTGTGTGTGTGTGTGCGTGTGCGTGCGTGTGTGTGTGTGTTAACAGGTGGTTGTATGAGTCTGGAGGAAGTGCGACTGAAGCAGCAGCAGGAAATGATGCAGGCGAGGAGGAGGAAACAGCAACAGGTGGTTAGTAACATACTCATATATTATATTATATGATATTATATTATATAGTTTATATCTTAATAGCAGTGTGTGAAGGAGGGAAGACACTGAATATGAACAGGTGTCTCTATTGTCTTGTTATGGGTTAATTAACATGGTCATAATATTATGGGATGTTTCATGCAGGAGAAGCACGGAGCAGAAACTTCACTGTGTTTTCATTTGATTAGACTTAATGAAAGTAAAGATGGCTGCAGAGAGGAAATAAAACCCAACACCACAGAAGACTTCCTGTGGTTGATGTGAACAGTTGAGTTGTTAACGAGAAGGAGCTCCACACCAACGTTACATCTGGTTGTAAATGATGTCGTTATCTGGAGGAATCAGCGGTTTGTGTTCTAGAGATAACGAGATAAATCGACTCGTGATGTGGAGATAACGGCTGATCTCATCTACCACACATACAGTAAACTGACTGCATCATTTAAACTCTTAATATAACATGATGTATGTTTTACTCTTCATAACAAGAATATTGGCCTGTTTTAACAAAAAAGTATCTTGTTATCAAAAGGAAATGTATTTAAATTACATCAGGAGGGTCAAACTCATTTTAATTCAAGAGCCACAAACAGAACAATTTGATGGATGGAAAGAAGGAAGGAAAGAAAAGAAGGAAGGAAAGAAATGGAGGACAGAAAGAAGACAGGCAGGAAAGAGGGAAGGAAATAAAGATTGATTAAAGAGTTAATATTGCCCTCTATTTGAGACAATATTAACACAATTTAACACATCAAATATACTACCTTTTTCAGTATTTCTGGGATGTCACGAAAGATGTAAACCCTCAAATCGTCAGTAGATGGCGCCATTCTGCCAGATGATGTTTCTAGGAGGTGAAATTTAAAGAGTGAAAGTCAGACGAGGGTTATGAGATATTTATTTCTTCAAAAACTAATAATAATAATCATAATAATAATAATAATAACAATAACAATAATAATCATAATAATAACAATAACAATAACAATAATAATATTAATAATAATCATATTAATCATTAATATTAATCATAAATTTGAGAGAAGCTACTAATCAGTCAATCAATCACAGCAGATATTAACAAAGATGTTTAAAATACCACAAATAGTAACTTTAAGCATCTGTGTGTGTGTGTGTGTGTGTGTGTGTGTGTGTGTGTGTGTGTGTGTGTGTGTGTGTGTGTGTGTGTGTGTGTGTAATTGAGTGTATTTGTGTTCTCAGGTGAAGACGCAGCAGGTGTTGGAACAGACGACCGTCCTGACCAGCTGAGCGTCTCCACGTCTCCTCGTCTCTTCGTCTCCTCGTCGTCTCTTCGTCTCCTCGTCTCCTCGTCTCTGTCGGCAGCTCAACGCCTCGCTGGACCCGCGACACAAAGATCACACGTAGCTCTAAACCTGGATTAAATATCACACGTTCATTCATTCAATTACTCTTTAAAATTATATAAATAACATCACTTGTGTATAAATATAAGTTGTCTGACATCTTTATATTTTACAGGTTGTTTTAATACTTCAAACTGGCAACTAAAAATATCTTCTTTTTTTAATCTTTGGACTAATCTAAAAAAAATTATTCAACTCGTAATAAAGCTGTTATTTACAAACCTAAACTCTTTATAATGAGTCCTTTATTAGGACATGATGCACACATTTGACTTGTGCACTCTATTTTTTTACTCACTACTACTTCTATCTACTCATGAAGGCAACTTTTGCTTAAAGCAGCTATAATATTTTACTGTAACACCAATGTAAATATGATCTGTCAGTGTGTACAGAGAGTTATCAGAGACTCTGCAGCTCCTCTTTACAGAGCTTTATAGTTGAGTTTCAGTTCATTGTTTAGCTGTCCGGCTGAAACTTTACTCTCTTGGTTAACTCTCAGCGCTCTCATAACGTTGTTTTAAGAGAATAATCTCCTCTTTGGCTGCTAGATCAAAAATCAACCTAAAACCTAAAAACTAGAAGCTAAATGAGACTAAACAGCTTCATAAAGCTGCAGAGATGTTGACACTTGTCTGAGTTTTCACATTAAACTACACTACATTATTAAAAAAAATAGTAGTAAAGTAATACCTAAAGTAATTCTAGGTATTAAAAAATAAAATCATTAGTTTTTAACCCTCTTGTTGTCCTCGAGTCAAGGAAGGAAGGATGGAAGGGAGGAAGAAGGAAGGAAAGGAGAGAGAAAGGGAGGAAGAAGGAAGGAAAGGAGGGAGGAATGAAGGGAGGAAAGAAAAGAAGGAAGGGAGGAAGGAAAGGAAAGGAAGGAAGGGAGGAAGAAGGAAGGAAAGGAGGGAGGAAGGAAAGGAAGGAGGGAGGAAGGAAGGAAAGGAGGGAGGAAGGAAGGAGGGAAGGAAGGTAGGAGGGAGGGAGGGAGAAAGAAAAAGAGGAAGGAAAGAAGGAGAGAGGAAAGAAGGGAGGGAGGAAGGAAGGAAGAAAGGGGGATGGAGGAAGGAAATAAGGAACAGTCAAAACAGACGGGGTCAATTTGACCCGGGAGGACGACAGGAAGGTTAAAGATGAGTTTCCACCATCTGAAGAACATTTTGATGGTTAAACTGTTTCCTTCACTGCTGAATCCTGCTGTTGTTACTGTGTAATGTGTTAAAGTATCTAGAACATATATTTCTATGACATCGTCCTCTCTGTCATTCACTCTTTACGGAAGGTTCCGGAACTTTGCTTTTGGTTGTTATGGCAACGGAACTGTTGACACATGAGGTCACTGGCAGTTATGATGAGCTGAAACTCAAATACACAGAGCTTTATAGTTGAGTTTCAGCTCATTGTTTAACTGTCCGACTGCAACTTTACTGTTCTGGTTCACTCTCAGAGCTCTCATAGCAGCGTTTTCAGAGATAAAGATGTAAAAAATAAAACACCACTGTACTCTACCTGCTCACAGACCCAGTTATCTGTAGACTAGCTGGTGAACATAGTGGAGCATTTAGATATTTCCCTCAGGAGTTGGTAGAGAGTAACAACAGAGCTATGAGAGAGAGAATATTGAAATGTGATGATGTGTCAGAGTTGTGTTTGTTCCTGCTGAAAACAAAGAAGCCAAAAAAAAACAAAAAAACCCCCATCATGATACAGGATGAAGTTGTCCAGGTTTTTAGATTCATGTCTGCTGCTACTCCATGATTACTGAGGAGAAAGAAATGTCGTCTGTGCAGCTGAAATCATTAAAAAGTCACATTAAAGAAACTTGAGAGCAGTTTGTCTTGTTCTGGTTACTTTAAATCAGTGTCCTCAGTGTTAAATAGTTCTGAGGATAAAGGGTACTGTAGCATTTAGGACTATTTTAACACACTAAAGTTGGATTTATAAGGAACAAAATGCCAAAAATCTACAACTAATTAGCATAATAATTATACACTTTTCAGATTGTTAAGTTTTCCAGAAGTTGGAGGAGTTTCTGAGTTAGATTAAAATGATTGTTTAAAGTATATTTGGCATTTTCAGTTAAAAAAAAAGAACTTAAATGACAAATAAATTCTCAAAACACTTGTTTAGTAGTTATTATATTTCTGTTGATGAGCTAACTGATTATACAACTGATCATTTCAGCTCTAAATAGATTTTAAGCTCTCACATACTTGTCTAAATGTTTGCTCATAGCTGTCATTCCTATACCTTACTTTAAGGCGCGGCCCGTAAACACATCACGCCATTCCTCTGTGTTACATAAGGCCTGCAGGACAGTAGAGACGACTGGGAGACAATGCAACGTTACGTAAAGGGGCTGTGACTATGAACTATACTATGAGTACTTTACCATCCGTACTAAAGCATGAAGTAATAACACTGCTTTGATTCCTGCCTGCCAGTCTGTGTTTGTTAGTGCAAATATATCTAACTAATGAAACAGACCCCAACTTAAGCTTAAAGATTTGGAAAAAGTCTTAAAATTTAGAATTATTATGAGCGATGTAGTATGCAGTATTACAGTAAAAGTACTGCAGTATTATGAGTGATGTAGTATGCAGTATTACAGTAAAAGTACTGCAGTATTATGAGCGATGTAGTATGCAGTATTACAGTAAAAGTACTGCAGTATTATAGTGATGTAGTATGCAGTATTACAGTAAAGTACTGCAGTATTATGAGTGATGTAGTATGCAGTATTACAGTAAAAGTACTGCAGTATTATGAGTGATGTAGTATGCAGTATTACAGTAAAAGTACTGCAGTATTATGAGTGATGTAGTATGCAGTATTACAGTAAAAGTACTACAGTATTATAGTGATGTAGTATGCAGTATTACAGTAAAAGTACTGCAGTATTATGAGTGATGTAGTATGCAGTATTACAGTAAAAGTACTACAGTATTATGAGCGATGTAGTATGCAGTATTACAGTAAAAGTACTGCAGTATTATGAGTGATGTAGTATGCAGTATTACAGTAAAAGTACTGCAGTATTATGAGTGATGTAGTATGCAGTATTACAGTAAAAGTACTGCAGTATTATGAGTGATGTAGTATGCAGTATTACACTGACTGATATATTATTATTATGACATCATTAGATTATTAATAGTGAAGCATCAGTGTTAGAGCAGCATGTTACTGTTGTAGCTGCTGGAGGTGGAGCTAGTTTACACTACTTTATATACAGTTAGCTAGTTTAGTCCAGTGGTTCCCAACCTAGGGGTGGGGCCCCTCCAAAGGGTCAGCAGATAAATGTGAGGGGTGGTGAGATGATTAATGGGAGAGGAAAGAAGAAAAAACTAAGTTCTGATACACTAATGTGTTTTCAGTTTTTGGACTTTTTCTCTAAACTTTGATTTTTGCTGAAATATTGGATCATTTGAACATTTATTGAAATGAAAGCATGTGAGAAGTTTAGAGGGAAAAATCACTGTTTGGTGGAGCTGTTAACAACTCATAGACATCTGAAATGTGAATGTTTTTAATAGTTTGGGGCAAAATATATCAGACTTTATCAGATACACACATTTGTTAGTATATAAATCCATTGTTGTTGTTTTTGTGGGATTTATTGGCTCATCCTTTAACAGTTAGAGCCTGTCATGTAAAGGGTTATTGTTATATATAAGTCTCCAGGGATAAAACATAAAAATAGTGTTTATCTGTCATTCTTTAATCCACCAACAGAGGTCGTGTTGAGCTAGTTTCAGAGGCAGTGAGGGTGCACAGGGTGGGATGGTAAACAGTCTGACTCATGTTTGGAGACGTTTGATCCCCTCTAGGAATAAACCATCATGAGAAAATAACCACTACTGCATTATAGTCAGATTATATAGGAGCTGAACCTCTATAATAAGTAAGATAATGTCACAGTTAAACATCATGAACCAGCTGCAGTGAAATATATTGTTTTTATTTCCACATTAAGATGATTTTAATGTTACATTTAGCTGTGTTTGAATAACAAATGAAAGGACACGCAGCTAAATGTCAGCTTCGTGCTTCTGTCTCGACCATACATAATTAAAATGTCATATTAGGTGACCGAGACAGCCCAGTGCGCATGCGTGAGAGGTATTGCAAATATCCATAGTTGGAGCAAGGAGCAGCTGCAATTGTTTTTGTGTCGGCCATGTTTGTAGTCCTATGAAGGAGACGCCATTCTGTGACGCTAGTGCTGCATTCAGGGGATCCTCGGAAGCTCTGAACTTTCAATGACGCCAAAGTGTGTTAATGAAGTTAAACCCATTATATTATCTATTAAACTTACAGTAGTAATAATACAAAATACATGTTTTAAACTTAAAAAGCTATCAAAATACAACATTTATAATAACTTACTTTAAGTACTTTGGGATAATATGTTGTATAGTCTAATGCACTTTTCACTTTTATTTGTAAGATGATGTAATCTGTGATTTGCTTTTCCAAAAATTACATATCAGCACCTTAAATACTGCAGATAATATACATGGCTAGTCTAATGATGGGCACTTGTAGGGATAAAACATGAATATATTGGGCAAAATAAGAACTTTATACAGATATATGACTATAGAAAGATAAACAAATACATAATTGTGAATATAAATACTGATTGGCCTATATCTTTTAATTCTTCTTTTTTTTTTTTTTTACAGATAATATAATGTGATATATTTCATATCTAACCCTGAGGATAAAGGGTTCTGTAGTATTTAGCACTATCTTAACACACTAAAGTTGGATTTATGAGGAACAAAATGCCAAAAATCTACAATTAATGACCTTATTAATTATACACTTTTGGTTTTGTTAAGTTTTCCAGAAGTTGGAGGAGTTTCTGAGTTAGATTAAAATGATTGTTTAAAGTATATTTGGCATTTTCAGTTTAAAAAAAAGAACTTAAATGACAAATAAATTCTCAAAACACTTGATTAGTAGTTTATTATATTTCTGTTGATGAGCTAACTGATTATACAACTGATCATTTCAGCTCTAAATAGATTTTAGGCTCTCACATACTTGTCTAAATGTTTGCTCATAGCTGTCATTCCTATACCTTACTTTAAGGCGCGGCCCGTAAACACATCACGCCATTCCTCTGTAGCAGGGGGGTTAAACATGCGGCCCGTGGACCAGAACTGGCCCACCAAAGGGTCCAATCCGGGCTTTCCTTCATTCTTTCCTTCTTTCCAGCTGTCCTTCCATCTTTCCTGCCTGTTTTTTCTTTTCCTTCCTTCCTTCATTCCTTCCTTGTTCTCTTCCCTCATCCTTCCATCTTTCCTGCCTGTCTTCTTTTCCTTCCTCCCTTCTTTTCTTCCCTCCATCCTTCCTTCTTTCCTGCCCGGCTGTAACGGATAACACTTACATTTACTTACATTGTTATTAAATTAAGTAACGCCATTACATGTAACTAGTTACTCCCCAACACTGAACATAACACAGAGAACAGGCAGATAAATAACACTGCGTATATGATGTACACTGTAAAAAAAAAAAAAAAAAAAAAAAAGTATAAATTTACATTTTAATCCAGTAAATTCAACATTGGATTTTCTGCTGAATTAGCTATTAAACCAATTTACATCAAAAATATTAGATAGATATGATTTTATAAGATTATAAGAGATTTCATGCCACAATATAAGTCGTTTAACTGAATTTTTCCCTAAAATTCTCCTCAAAATCTACAAATAATATTATTTTAACACTATCACGTTGTCATTTAAACTGCATCATATTGCTTTTTGTATTACGTTTTTTTTCTGCGTTTAAACTACAGTAATATGTCATTTCTACAAAGGAATATGTTTGTTTTTTTGTTAACATATTCTTTCTTTTAAATGAACAGTTATGTTTGGTTTAGTATTTTAGAAAATATTATTGCAAAGTAAAACAAAGCTCTATTGCTCGGTAATTATAGTTTTTCAGTTAGATTTTTTATTTCAGTTTAGTTTTAGTGAGTTTAACAAGCGATGAAGTAGTTTTGGTTTAGTTTTTATTTAGTCTTAGTTTTAGTTTTTTAGGTATTAGGAGGAAAGCCTTGATTAGTAGAAGCTGTAAAGGATGAAATAATGCTGACACTACTGGTACCAGCCTGTTATCTGAACAAGTCAAACTGAACACAATACAGTAAAAATTTAGAAAATGTGTCAATGAAAAGAAAACTAAAACTAAGCTGCTCAATTTCCATTTTATTCCATTTCATGCCTTGTTTTATTATCATGCATAAAAAAGTGTGAAGGTGGTGATATGAGCTTCATGCAGGACCTTAAAAAGTTGTATTGAATATGTTTGTGTGTGTTTAAAAAAAATCATGCTAAAAAATAAAACTCCAGTTTCAAAGAATTTTCTGGCAATTATTTGACAGTTCAAGCTTTACAGTGTTAATTCTATGGACAGTTTTTTACAGTGTGCGTTCAGGCACCGTGGGAAACTCGGAGCTTCAGTCCTTAGGAAGCTCCGAGTTTCCCACGGTGCCTGAACGCTTTGTGCGGATCGGTCGCAGTTAGCATCGGACCGCAAACAAATACAATGATTATTTATTTATTTTTTAGGGGTGTAATAATGTAATATTTTCCCAATAATGTAATAAAAAACCTCATAACTCAATATTATTACAATATTGGGAAATTACTACATTATTAGGTTCTGCAAAAATAAAGTTAACCCAATAATGTAACAACATCATCGGAAAAGGCACTTTATTACATTATCAGGATATTATTACATTATCAGGTTCTACAGGTGCTGAGATCAAATTTAGAGGTTGTAGAACCCGATAATGTAATAAAAAGCCTTCATAACTCATTAAAAAATGTAATAAAACCCGATAATGTAATGATATTCTGATAATGTAATAAAGTGCAATTCCCAATAATATTATTACAATATTGGGAAATTATTACATTATTAGGTTCTGCAAAAATAAGGTAACCCCAATAATGCAATAACCTCCTGATAATGTAATAATTGATTACATCATCGGTACAGAGATTGTTACATTATTGGGAAATGCACTTTATTACATTATCAGGAAGTTATTACATTATCTGGTTTTTGTACATTTTTTATTGAGTTATGAGGGTTTTTTATTACATTATTGAGAAATTATTATATTATCAGGTTCTACAACCGCGAAATTTGATCTCAGCACCTGTAGAACCTGATATGTGATAATTTCTCGATAATGTAATAAAAAAACCATCATAACTCCATAGAAAATGTAATAAAACCTGATAATGTAATAAAGTGCATTTCCCAATAATGTAACAATCTCTGTACTGATGATGTAATAAATTATTACATTATCAGGTTCTACAAGGGGTTTTCATTACATTATCGGGTTGTACAGGGCTCGCACAATATTTAAAGTTGTATAAAATAATTTTTAGAAAGAAAATACAATGATAATTTATTTATTTTTTAGGGGGTGCTTGAGCATCCCTAAAAAAAGGGGATGCTAAAATCTCCACTGCTTACTGCGTATATGACTGTAGAAGTTGTGTGGGTTAAGGACTGGAGTTCCGGGTTTTCCCACGGTGCCTGAACGCAGCATGATTCGGTGGCTGCTGATCTTTGTGCGGATCGGTCGCAGTTAGCAACGGACCGCAAACACACACACACACACATACACACACACATACACACGGCGGAGGAGACCCGAAAAACACACACCTTACAGCGACTGTACCGTGACGGCGCCGGCCTGAAAATGGTAAGAAGACTTGTTATTTTTAAAAGTCGTTAACGGAGAAGCTCAATGGCGCTTCTTTTTTATATGAGAATCAAAGCGGATGCTAACAGCTAGCTCGGCGGCTAACAGAAGCTAACGGCTAACGTTAACTGTTTTCCTGACTCATTATTGAGCAGAGAGCTAGGCTGCCATTTTATATTACACCGCAGACACTTCCACTGAGAGAGCTCGGTTAACACTGCTTTTCTTAATTGTTATACCTGAATATATATCCTCAAAAAAAGTAATCGTCTTGCTCTTACCAAACGAGAAATATAATCCTTAAAAAAGAGGCTGACTTTGATTAAAAACGACTTAGCGACGGAGCTAACTCGGCTAACAGAAGCTAACGGCTAACTCGGCTAGCCTCCGAGAAGCTAACGGGGAGCTAACTCGGCTTGCCTCGGGAAGCTAACTCAGAGCTAACTCGGCTAGCCTCGGGGAAGCTAAGCTAGTGTTGCGTAGCTGTGTGTGTGACTCCATTCGCAGATCTGTAAAAAAAGGATAATCTCAACAACACATCTTGGCAGCATATCTATAAGCTTTGTGGTGTTTTATGAAATGATTACAGAAGCCTTCGTATTTAGATGACTTTGCTACAGCTGGTGTTTAAACCTAATAGATAAAAGGCCTTTTTTAAAACCCTCTTTGTGGAGTGAAGGATGGTGATTTTCATTAATTTATATCATTTAAAGTGCTTAAAATTCAATATTTTATCATTCTCAAGGCTTCGAGGTGACCTGAAAAGCTTGAGATTGTATCTGTGTTTGATCAGTTTTCTAGTTGGATGATGAGGTATTGTTTGTTAGTAGCTTCAACACACCTGGAATAGCAGGAAACTGTTAAAATATGTGTTTTAAAGGCTTAGAGAGGTTTGGAAAACTGTCAGAATTAGATATATTTTAGTAAGATTTATGGTTGAATCTGTATTTGATCAGTTTTGTCTCTTATTGAATCATCAGATATTGTTTGTTAGTAGCTGTCTGGCTCTTTCTAATGGCATCTGTGAGTTTTATAACTCCCAATTAAACTATTAATTAATCTATTAACTGTTAAATTACTACTCTAACTACTAATTGAGTAGCCCTGGAAACGTTATGGAGACTCTACTGTTATATCTGCTGTTGTTTTTTAAACTAGTTGTTTTCAGTAATGTGTCATGTGTTTCCACAGACAGAAACAGTGTTTAATAGCTCCCAACATGAGTAAAAATCTGTAATTAGTGTTTTCAAATCAATATATTCTGACATGAATATGAATCACTGGAAGATTTGATGCATTTTTAACCCAAAACAGAGCTTCAACACACGTGGAATAGCAGGAAACTGTTAAAATATGTGTTTTAAAGGCTAAGAGAAGTTTGGAAAACTGTCAGAATTAGATATATTTTTGGTAAAATTTAGGATTGAATCTGTATTTGATCAATTTTGGAGGAAAAAAAGAGCGGTTGGCATACTTGTCTCATATTTAATTCACTTATTGATGTTTTTTGGAGTTGCTATCACATGATATTTTATCTTCTGTAGTTTTTTATTTAAACCAGCTGTCATCAATAATATGTTCTCCTTTTACTCAGACAGACACAGTGATTAATAACTTCCATGATTGTCTGTGCTCTGTTTTATAAGCCAGTAGTTAGTGTTTTTATACCAATATAGTCTGATAGATAAAGATATGAATCACTGGAAGATTTGATTCATTTGAACCTGAAACATGTTTCCAACACGCCTGAAACACAAGCAAAGGATTACAATGATGTGAAATAATCAAAAGCAGCATTTTTTTGGTTTTATCTGTCTGTGTTTGATTGATTTAGTTTCCGTTGAATGATCAGAATCTGTCTGTTGGAGGAAAATATTGATCGTTTTAGTTGCTGATTGTTGTTTTTCTCTCTCTATTAACAGTTCAGATGATTATAAGCTTAAAATACACAAACATGGTCACTCATAGATGGTTTTGGGAGTTTAACATTAATCAAACACTCCTGGAAATGTTATGAAGAATCTGGGTTGACAGGCACATCACATATAATACTATTTATATCATATATACATAATTAGGTCCTATATAAATAAAAGATTGGCAGTAAACTGTTGGGATAGTTTATTCCAGCGGTGTCAAACTCATTTTAGTTCAGAGGCGACATTCATCCAAATCTTATTTAAGGTGGGCTCGACCAGTAAAACCATTACATAATAACCTATAAATAATATAATATAACTTTACTATAATAAACCATCTATTTACAACAGAGATGAACAGCCGGAGACTTCTAAACAAAAATGATTTAAACAACATTGTCTCTTTTTACAGATTACTCAGCATAGAATCTGCTGATTGATGTTTAATATTAAAGCCTGACTGATACTGGATTTTTGGGGCAGATACCGACTTCGATATTAAGGAATAAAAAAAAGTAATGTTGATATATTGGCCGATATATACAGAATATGTTCATAAACACACCTTTTCCCCCCCAAATGTAGTTATCAAACACTTGTGGAGATGTGTAATGGAGGCTGTGATGTTTTATTAATACATGCTCTGAAACAGTGAAACTTCACTGGGAGTTTGATATGTATATTTTGTACTTGAATTAGGAAAAAGGCAACCTATATATCTTAAAAAAAAAATATCTGCACATATCGCGCGGCATCAACACCGATACTGATATATCGGTACGGCTCTATTAAGTATATGAATGTTTTAAATATGACGATATTGTTGTTTCTACAGAGGTGTTTTCTGGTCAGAGTGAAAAAAAACAAACAAAAACGTTTGAAGCAGCAGAAAAATCTAAAATTAACTTTTCCATAGTTTTCATGCTTTCCAAAGTTATCCCTTGGGGCTGGATGAGACCTCCTGTCGGGCCAGTTCTGGGTTACGGGCCTTATGTTGGACACCCCTCCTCTATACTATCACAGCTGTCATCATTTCCTCCTCTGATGGAGGAAGCTGTCGTTGGTTGCAGCTTGTTGTCAGTGGTTCGTCGTAAACAGTTAAAATCCTTGCACTGATTTTAAAGTAGGAAAAAAACCCTAAACATAGTTAAATTATCCTGTTCATTACATTTCATTATAGAAGCTGTTAATAGTTATTACTGAGGGTAGTTGACAAGGTGTAGGAGCTTTTATTTTTGGCATTTTAATCATATTTTAACTTATTACAGTGGGTTGTTTGTTGTTGTCGTTGATAACAATAACTGATATTTTCTACCAGTTTTAGTTTTTACAGATGTGCATTAGTGCAAGAAAGTAGAAAATGGAAATGTTATGAAGAATCTGGGTTGACAGGAGCCCCGCTATCGTATCACATATAGTACTATTTATATAATATATGTATAAACATAATCAGGTCCTATATAATTAGAAAAAAGTGGCGGTAAACATTTGGGATAGTCTATACTGTCACAGCTGTAATCATTTCCTCCTCTGATGTAGGAAACTGTAGTTTGTAAGATCCTGTCACTGATGTTAACCCTTTCATACTGTTCTTTTTTTTCTTTTTCTTTTTTACATGTGAGAGCTGTAAAAACAACTTTTATACACATGTATTTTAGCTGGACTTTTCCCTAAATATGACCCACAGTTTACAAAAATAGAAATAAAATGCAGATATACACCTTTTTATATATTCAAATGGACAACATTTACAAAATAATCATGTAAAAATGTTGTTATATTCTTCCTATTCTATAAAATAATGATTGTGAATGTCTTTTTCCCCCACGATAAATAATTATAATACACTGTTTACATGCCGAGAAGGACACAATCATTAAATAATAGTCAAATATCGGTCATACAGGTAATATTGGACTCACTTTTTAAAAAGCTGATATCACCCAGTACTGTAAAGATACTTCTCTGTAAACTGGAGGGAAATGAATGCAGAGAAAATGTAGATTTCTTTCACTTATTCAACCATCAGAATCCATCTTTATTTATAAAGCACTTTAAAAACAACCACAGTGAACCAAAGTGGTGAACAAGAGAATAAATAAAAGACATAACAGCTCACACGAGTCATAAAACACATATAAAATAAATTAAAAGACATTTAAAAACAAGAGTAAAAAATAACAACCATACAATAAAAACCCAATAAAATCAAATAAATCAAAGTATAAAGTAGATCTGTGCTTCTCTCACATGGCTGCAGCTCTGGTTTGAATGTGGACACGTCAGCTTTGAGTCTTTGTTGAGTGATTAATTGTACGTGTGTGGACTCGTCGTTTCCCCTCAAAAATCCAACCTGAGAGGATCTGTGTGTGTGTGTGTGTGTGAAGGTATTTAGAGTATAATGAATGTTAACTTTAAAAAGAGAGGAATTAGCTGATATCCTCTGTTAAATCTGCTGTGTTGTATCTCAGGGAGGAAGCGTTTGTGCTCCGTCGACCCTTTTTATCACATTAAAATAACACAAAAAATACCGACTGCACAGTTTTTATTTAATGCTGAGAAAGTCGTTCATGATGTTCCCATGTTCTGCAGCTTTAAGAGGAATGCTGCGTTTCCATATTTAACGCGGTGGGAAAATCACTATTTAAGGCGATCTCTTCAGATGTTTAAAATAATTCACAATAAAGTACAGCTCAGTCACACATATATAGACTTCACATTAAGACTTTTAATAGCTTTATTCATATTTACAGTCATAAAAATAATATTTAGTACTATTATTTCATCTTAGGAGGACCTTGTAAGCATGCAAGGAACTATTATTGCCTTTTAAAGTACATTAATTTATTCAGGATATAAAGTTTAAACAAAAAAATAAAGGATGAAAAATATCAATCAGTAAAAAACACAGAAATTTAGTTTTCTCTCGTGGAAAACTGGCACATATTCGCATTTTAGAAGCTGCTACTAGTGACTTTTTGGCACTTTTTAAATATAAATAAATGTATAAAACTCATTTAACTCCTCGTCAGACATGAGTGCAGCGTCGTCCTTCCTCCTCCTCCTCCTCCTCTTCCTCCGTCACCTCCCTCTGACCCGTCTGGGTTTCCCTCGGCTTCTTACGTCCGAGGTGTCTCTGCTCGGCTGCCACAGAAAATCAAAAGCTGCTTACGCTAATGAAATGTCCTCCTATACTCACACACACACACACACACACACACACACACACAAACATACACACACTTGTCAATTCAGTGATTCAGCTTGAAGTTTCACCCTCAAGAGTTTGATGTCATCAATAGAAACCGATGAATCTTACATACTGTTCAGCAGTCAGATTTGACCCATTTTTAACATTTGAGAGATGTAAAAACACTGTATACACACACACACACACACACACACACACACACACACACACACACACACACACACACACATATATATATTAGTGATTATTTATTCTTTCTATTGATGCTCTTTTCTTTTTTTTCTGCAGCAATAATGTAAATGTCCCCACTGTGGGTCTATTAAAGGAATATCTTATCCTAATATGACCCCACACATACAATAATGTAAATAAAATGCATCATTTATTTTTATTTTTGTGAATGCAAATGTCCAAATTTGACCTATATTTCGTTCATAAATCGGCATCTAAACCTGTTGTTGCTCTCTCCTGGACCTTGAAAATAGTGATAAATAACTAGAATAGACTCCATTAAGGATTAATTAATTATTTATTAATGACTGATGGTGTGTGTGTGTGTGTGTGTGTGTGTAGCTGTAGTTTAGTATTGTTTGTATTTATAAATGTAGGGTATTGGGTTGTTGAGTCTGGCCAGAGTAATCAGATTTACCAGGCTGAGCTTTTCTCTTTTTTTTCCCACGAGCGCCTCTCTCCTTCTCCTTCCTCTATCCCTCTCTTCCTTCCCGTTCAGTAAATCTCTCTCTCTCTTTCTCTCTACCTCTCTCTCTCTCTACCAGAGCAGTAAACACTTGTTCATTATGTGTGAGTACAAACAGTAAACCAGTCGTCACTAATATGAAAATCTGTTGGGATTTTGGCGTCTTTATGCTTCTTCCGGCAGCAGAAACTTGGGTAAGAGCTTAAATTTGCGGGATATTTTATTTAAATGTAAAGAAATGCATTTACATCCTGAAGAAGAACTAACTTATCTGGATGAGTACGATTAGTTTTTAGTTTGTTTTCCAAGCTTTTAAACTACAGGATGGTGTCCCTGTTTCCCCTCTGCTCCCATCCCCTTGTTTTAAGCTTCAGGCTATATAACCTGTCATATGTGAAATTTATCTCTAGTGTAAAAATAATCTTGCTAATGTCGCCCGTGCTGTGGAGGACTCTACCCACATACATGCTTTAATGTTTTTAATATTCAGTGAAAAACAAACCAGTCCAACTTTTTCCCCTCCTGATTCTGATACTTTAAATCAACCAATTCAGCCTCTGATTACCCTCTTTTTACATATTTTAACTCTGAACTCTGTGTAGTGTACAGCGAACCTCCTGCAGGGTCTAGATCATGTGTTTTAAGATGTTTCTAAAACTAAAATGTGTTTATAAAAGTAAGGCAAGGCAGCTATAAAATATGAGAGTGCAGCATAAAACAGTGTAGATCATTTTTAAGGAAGAGCTCAGTACGTAGTGAGAGTCGAGGCAGAGGTCGCCCACCTAGAGCCCCGTTATGTTGAAGTTACTTTTTCGTTAAAGGGTTTTTTTTCTCACCGCTGTCAACAAGTGTTTGCTCATGTGGGAATGTTGGGTCTCTTTGGCTGATACTGGATTTTGGGAGTCGATACTGATACAGCCTTTTATATTTTTAAAAGATAACAGCACATATTGGACCTGCTCTATGTGAGAAGTGACTTGAGATGACGTTTGTTGTGATTTGGTGCTATATAAATAAAATCTGATGTAGGCGAGTTACAGGACGACCACCGGCGCTTAAAACTAGAACCAGAAAAACATGTCTGCCATCCAGAGAGACACACATACTGAGACCAGGCTGAGAGTTTCTGTCTAAAATAAACTGAGTCCTGAGGAGACACGACAGCAGCTGCTCACTAACGGCTCCGTGTGTTAACAGCAGAGAGCAGGAGAGAGGACAGAGTCTCACTCAAAATGAGGGGTTGGGCGGTGGGCAGCAACACGGTTTGTAGCGACTACTCTCCAAAAAATGAATGACCTGCCGCATTGGTCCCTGGCCGGATTCGAACCAGGGACCCTGCGATTATGTGGCATGCGCTCCAACCACTCGAGCTCCAGGATAAAATACTACGTCTGTGGTTACACCATTTGACATTGTCAGGAGCATTCAGTCTTACTTTTGGAAAAAGTTTGCAAATGTCATTTCAAATGACATAAAACCAACTATTTGTCACTCACTCATTTTGGCTGCTGCACACTGCTTTTTACGACTCTACCTGGAAATAATCAGACTTATTTACATGTAAGGAAACTTGAGACCAGGAATGTAACTGTTAGAGGAAACACTGAATTTTTATAATGATCGTAATCAGCAGTTAAACAGCACATGGTCTCGTCCCCGCGCCGCTGAATCAGGTCAGTATGAGCGCAGATACCGATCCAGCACATCCCTAATTATTCAGAGTCTGGATTATTAGAAACCTGAAGGACAGAGCAGAGGAGACGCTGCTTCATAAAAACATAAAAACAAACATGCAGCTCCTGTTTACAAAGACACTTTTAGATTTTCCCTGAAGTGAGTCGTGACCTCTCACCTCAGCTGTCGTTCCCGTCGCGTGTGAAGCAGCAGCAGCAGCCCGACTCGGTATTCCCATTTCACGGCTAACTTTCTAGAAAACCTGTCGTCACTTCCCGTCGGTGTCAGGTCTGATTATAGGTCAGAAACTCCAGAAACCTGATCCCAGCGCTGCGGCAGTGAAGGGCACCTCCGCCTCCCTGTAGTCCGGCGACGGCCGCTCCGAGAGGTATTGTCTGCCCCAGTTGCCATGGTAACTGCCGGAGCACCTCCAGGTAGGAAGCTGCCTGTTTTTTAGGGAAGGCTGGATCAGGTCTAGAGTTTGGGCCGAGTTAACCCTTCACATCCTGTTCATATTCCGACTCATAATTAGGGTTAAGATCAATAGAATTCAATTAATAATAATAAAAAAATTCAATGATAAATAATAGTCCGGCTAAAATAAATGTGTATACAGTGTTTTTACAGCTCTCAGATGAGGGTTAAAACACCAACCAGCATCCAGGCTGAGAATTTAACACCCGACATCGCTGTAAATTTAAGTTTTTCTTTATGTATGCTTTTGGTTTGCAGATTTGTCTCTCAGCCTCATGAAAAGTCTGTTTTTTAAAAGTTAGCTTCTTATTCTGTGTGTTCGTGGTCGGAGGAGAACGGTGGCAGCAGATCGCAGAGTGCTGTGGTCAGTGTTTGGTGGAGGAGGAAGAGGAGGAGGAGGAAGACGTGGGGGCGTTTTGGAGAGGGGGCGAAAGATTTGAGTGACTGATGAAGACTTTAATCCTGATGTGCTTCAGGCTTCTTCTTTTTTTACTGCTGTGTCGAAGCTTTTCCTCCGACTGGTCTTTTATCAACCTGAACAACCAGAAACAAATCCAACAGTTTAAAGATTTTAAACTAATGTCACATGTTTTATTTTGTAATGCAAGAAAGAAAATAATGAGAAAATTATGTGAGAAGCAAAAATCTGAGGGTAAATCTTTTGTAAAATGATGTGTAAGAAATCAACATTTCCATCAGTATTCCCACATGTAGGAATATCAGTACAGTACTGAGAGACATCAGCTTTAAAAAGCAAATATCAGTTATTGGTTTCAACTCATAACATTCAGTTATTTATCTATTAAAATGTCAACATATGTTTAAGAAAGGTTGAGGTTCGGACTGTCTGTTAGTCATGAATGCTCTGAATATTACATATTTACTAACATAAATCCTTCTCTGGTGTGAAAGTTTGTTTCAGTTTCAGTGTTTGTTTTCTGCAGTCTTGATAAGCGGCGACAGATCACTTTAATCTCTGATAATACGTTTACGTCGTTCATTCACTGGTCGACAGGGACAGGAAGTAAACAGAGCCGGGGTCACGTCCCGATCGCTGTGAATGGACACGGACTGACAGGCAGCGCTGCGTTTCTGCTGCGGCTAAATATAGCAGCGCTGCCTTCATGTACACAGCGAGTTTATTTATCCAGGGAGGGAGAGAGAGAGAGAGAGAGAGAGAGGGAGGGGCACAGTATCTGTTTTTTGTTTTTTAATTGCTGCTCCTTTTATGTTCAAATGTAACAGGGCGAATTTACAGTGAGAAATAATCAATAATCGATGGCTTGGTTCATTTATTCTGTTTTATTAAACACGATAAGAGTTGATTAATCCTCCATTTATTCAAATTTATGTCATTTTTTACTGTTGGTGTCTTCAAGAAAAGCCACTAAATTATAAATAATAGTTTATGTGAGTGATTTGATCGTTACATCAAACAATCTGTGTAAAATATTCTTTCATTCAATGTATTAATGAATGAAAAAAATTAAAATAATAAAACATGAATGAGTCTAAAAGTGTGACTACTCGCTATAATAATCTAACAGTCGTTCATGCTGCTGTTAATCGTCCTTTCACTCGTTTCTCGCCGTCAGTTTTTCGCTCGTTCTTCTTTTTTCGTCTCTGCGGCTCGAAAAGATGTCGACGCTGCAAAACTCCGGCGGTCGTTCAGCTTCCTCCTCGTCGTCGTGTCCCGACGGCGGGGATGAAATTACAGCTTTCACTCTGTCAATTAACCGCAATGATCTGACCTCTCTGCACTGTCATCATCATCATCATCATCATCATCATCATCATCAGTATCAGTGACTCTGTTTAAACCAGTTTACTTAACTCGGACTGAATGCTCCTGAAAATGTCAAATGCTGTAACCACAAAAGAATGATAAATATTAAACATTTTAACCACCTATTACTCCCCTCTAGCCTCACCTTATCCTCCAACATTACTCCCTCTTTTTCTTAACCTCTTTTATCAACTCCATCACAGTTATCAGGCTTTTTTAAAGAAACTTTGGTCACTCAGCTGCCGTCACATTTTATTATCGTATGTAGCACGTGGGACCAAAGACGAAACGGTGTGTTGTAGAGCAGGTCGTCCACTATTTGGGAGATCGGCGGTGCGATTCCTGGCTCCTCAGGTCCTCGTGTTGATGGGTCCTCGGGCAAGATACTGAACATAGGGCTGGGCGATATGGGCAGAATTAAATATCACAATATATTTGACCAAAAATGTTGATATTTAGACAATATTGTAGGGACGACTATCGGTGCTTTCACAATATATTTACACACAGAGATTTTTGATAAATAATAATCAGTAATGTGGATATAATTACATTTCTACTGTAATGCAGCCTTTAAAAGCAGGAAAAGAAAACAACTCTTATAGCATATCACAATATTAAAAATCTAAGATGATATCTATAAAATGTCACGGCTGTGGCTCAGGAGGTAGAGCGGTCGTCCACCTATTGGTAGATTGGCGGTTTGATTCCCGGCTCCTCCAGTTCACATGTCGATGTGTCATTGAGCAAGATGTAAACCCCTAATTGCTCCTGTTGCTGTGCCAACAGTGTATGAATGTGTATGAATGGTTAGTTTCCTCCTTATGAATAGCTGCTATCAGTGTATGAATGAGTGTGTGAGATATGAAATGTAAAAGCGCTTTGAGTGGTCATAACGACTAGTAAAGTAATATTTATAAGTACAGTCCATTTACAATAGCAATATGATATCCTGTGAATGTGTGTAAAAGCACTTAGAGTCGCTATACAAATACATTTACCATTTAGGTAATAGTTCATTAACTTTAAGTCTCAGTAGATCATCCTCAGTTCAATCTGTCAAAATGACGGACGACTTCCAGACTAATAAATTCAGTCAGTAACGGGGAATACGGGGTTAACGTGACCTCTGGTTTGATGTCAGGAGGAAGACTCTGTGGATGTGGGAGACCTGGCTCTGAGCTCACTGACCATCAGGGAGGTGTTGAACTGGACTAATCTGTAATTAGCTGTGTGACGTCAGGTCCTGGTCAGCAGGGAGTCCGCAGGGCTCAGAGCCAGGTGTTAGCGCCTAAATCCTCCTAACCCACCTGGATCACTGCTGCCAGAGTCCTGAAGGAAACTCACACCTTCACGCTGACTTTTGATCCTGGAGTTTAAACATGTTTTATTTCTTTTCAGCGATGATAATTAATCAGATTGTTCCTTTTTTTATCTTCTCTGTTTCCCCTCGCAGGTCATCTGGTGAGGAGCGCCGAAGCTTTTAGGTGGAGGAGTGGCAGACAGCGCCACCCAGGCGCGCAGAGTGGGACTGCAATCCCACCTCACATCCCGACACACCAGCCTCTCCTGAAGCGTCGCTGCTGCCCCCCCCCCCCCCACACCTCCCCCGAGAGCTGAGCGAGTCGGGACGACAGAGACATAGCAGCCGAGGAGAGGAAGAGGAGCCGGGGCGGAGGAGGAGCAGGAAAGGAGGAGCGTTGTTTTCTGTAAGGGAGAGGAGAGGCGAGGACGAGGGGCTCTACAATGTCGTCGAACAGGACCCAGAACCCCCACGGACTGAAACAGATAGGCCTGGACCAGATATGGGACGACCTGCGGGCTGGAATCCAGCAGGTGTACACACGGCAAAGCATGGCCAAGTCACGCTACATGGAACTCTACACGTATCCCGAACGCTGTGAGAGTGAAGTGATGAATGATGTGGTGTTGGATATTTACACTCATAGATCCTCCAGCACTGAAACCATTACCTCAGTTATCTGTTTATCCATCAGTAGAATATAGTTGGGGATAAATTCACTGATTCTAGCTGCAGAAAAGTGAGTATTGGCAGGTTTTCTTTTGTCTTTTATGAAACTAAAGTGAGTTTATTTGAGTTTTGAAGTGTCGGTGAAACAAAACCAGGGTTAAAAAAGTAGTATATATTTAGGTATTTACTTCAGAGCTTCAGTTAATTAATCCTCAATTATATTTAATCGTTTGTCTATAAAACAAAAGAAAACAGTGATGAAGATTTTCAGGTTTCCATGATATTAAACAGAATAGCAGAAGATCTTCACACTGGAGAAGTTTGAAGCACCAAATTTGTCATTTTTCCATTAAAAAAATGACTCGGACACTCACGGACTCACAATAATTGGTGATAAATGTACTGATTCTAGCATCAGAAATATGAGTATTTGCATTTTTTAAACTAAACTGAGTATATTTGAGTTTTTAAGTGTTAATGAGACAAAAGCAGCAGTTTAAATATCTTAAATCATCTTTAGCTTTTGGAAAAATGTGATGAATCAAGAAAATAATCAGCAGATTAATTGAGAAGTTAAGTAATTGTTTGTTGCAGCCCTTTAATCCACCTTAAACTGGAAGAAGAGACTTAAAAAATGAGTATATTGATTATTTACTTAAAGGGCTGCAATGAATTAATCTGTTGGTTATTTAATCATTTGTCTATAAAACACGAGAAGAAGAAGATAGAACGGCAGAAGATGTTAATGATGGAGAAGTTTGAAGCGTCTTTGCGTTAAAGTGACTTGAATTCTTAATTTATATGAACAATAATTGCAGATAATATTTGTGCTCTGATTTACTTATTTATATTTACTTATATGTATTTTTTCAGGTCAGTAATAGATAGATAAATGGATAGATAGATACTTTATTCAGGTATTCAGTAGCTCATACAGACACACACACATACATACATACATAAATACAAAAACCTAAAACAACCTAAAAACTCAGTAAATAAGCTGTGAGACAGTTTAGAGGAAGAAAAGTGATTATGTAGTGATATTGTTATAAATCTTCCTCTTATCCTAAAGTTTAACTGTGATTCATAATCTGTCCTCCTGATGACGTTTGGTCACATGACAGCAGCGAGGAATGTTAACCGGTGCTTTTGTGGGTTTTCAGTCAGCGTCCGGCCTCCTCGCTGTGTGTGATGTAGTTACTGACAGCGACGTGTCACTTCCTCCTCTCAGTAACTACAACCTGTTTTTATATCTGTGGGTGTTCACTTAGATCAGAGTTAAAACAACAAGCTTTTCTTTTTTTAAATATCATCGTGTTGCTTCACTTGAATCCTCATTTTAATCTTAATAATATCAGAGAGAGTAGCTGAGGTTTTCAGCTCCAAAACATTATATAAACACAGAGTTCATGAAGTCTTTCTAAATACTTTCTATTATTTTGTTTAGAGTCCATTTCATCAGATTTATTGGCTTCTTCTATATTTGCTCTGACTCGGCAACTAAAACATGAAAATATGTTTTTTTTTCTCCATAATTTTGGTGATTTATTCGTTGTTATATAATCAGTTCAACAGTGAAGTTCCCTTTTAGATTTGCTTGTTTTCCTTTAGTCGTGGATATGATTAAAGAATATGGAAAATATAAAATTAGGCCTATGTTGGATCAGTAAATTAATGATGTATAAATGTAGGTTGACTACATATTTTATCCTCCTCTCATTGCTGCAATCATCTGAAGACTAAGAAAATACAACTAATTAGACTCAGACTCAGTCAACGTTTGTTTACTTTTAACATAACAAGCTTCGTATAGCTGTAAGTTATATCAGCTGTGGTTCAGAGGTTCAGATTCTGCTTGTTTAACAGTTCTTTGATATATTATAACGTCGCCTTTACTGCTGGATTTTTTTTATTGCAGACTCTGAGTATAAAATGTGACCTGAAGTCTTGTTTCATTCTGTCCGCTGTGGACTCTGCTGTCTGCTGCTCTGTTTGTTTATGTCTGTCTATATTTGAGAATAAGCAACTTCAGTGGAAATCCAGCGTTGTGACGACATTTTGGCTTCTCACCAACTTCAGTTTGGGTTTTAAAGTGAAGGTCAGAATTTAGTGTAAGGGATTAGTTTAGTAGTGATGGTTCAGGTTAGAGGATGCATTAATGAGTCAATAAGTGTCCTCACAAGGATATAAAGACGTGTGTGTGTGTGGCTCAGTATCGTGGCTCAGTATCACACCTCAGTCAGACAGGAAAGAGACGAGAAGGCAAACACGTCTTTCTCGTCAGCTTTTTGAAGTGGAGAAAACGTGTGTGGTTCATGTTAGTTTCCATTATTTTGTACGATGTGAAATTTCAGCTGCAGTATGCGACAAAACCTGAAGTTAACCTGTTCTAAACCTGTTCCTGGACTGTTATACCACATTATTTAAAGGCGGCCTCGTCAGTGACTCCAGTTTATTTATCCACCCAGACTCTGCTAGGCTTGCTGTTGGTTAATAATGATAAATGGACGTTATTGTGAATTTTTAGCATCTGTCAGCTGCAGTCAGAGTTGAACCAGACATAAAACTCACAGTGTGTCTGATGTCGAGTGTAAAGTACATAAACAGAATTTTCCCTGAGGGCTCGATCTGTCGGTCGTTTGACAGCTTTTACTTCCTCCTCTGCTACTTTTTTCTACCTTTTTTTTTTTTTTTTTTAAAGGTTGCCATTGTTTCCCTGTAATCCTGTCTGATCTTTAAAAAAAACAAACCCTAATTTGAATTCACACAAGTTAATCTGTGAAGGACATTATTTTCCTTTCAGAGCTTTTTGAACCACTGGACACTAATTACAGCAAGTTTTTATGTTTTTAAACGATGATATTCTGCATAAAATAATGAATAATCTTTTCTATGGAGCAGATTATACTTCTCAGATACTTCCTCATGATTTTAAACGCAGTCAGAAGTGAGTACTAACTTTTTGGAGATGACTTTAGGCTCTGTTTAATTATGAGTAGCTGTGTCTGTGCTGTCATGTCTCTCTTTCTCTCTCTCTGTGATATATTCCTTAACGCCTCCCTCAGACATGTATATAACTATTGTACCAGCGTCCACCAGTCCAGCCAGGGCCGGGGCTCCGTGCCTCCTGCCAAGCCCTCCAAAAAGTCCACCACTCCGGGCGGGGCTCAGTTTGTGGGCCTGGAGCTCTACAAGAGACTCAAAGAGTTCCTGAAGAACTATTTGACCAGCCTGCTGAAGGTGAGTCCACGAAACACACACATGGTTTTAACTCCTTTTATCCCTGCTGTTCTCTTTTTAAATCATCATTACAACCCTCCTTCTTCCTTCTCTTTCTCTCCAGGATGGCGAGGACCTAATGGACGAGTGTGTGTTGAAGTTTTACACCCAGCAGTGGGAGGATTATCGTTTCTCCAGTAAGGTCCTGAACGGGATCTGCGCCTACCTCAACCGTCACTGGGTCAGACGAGAGTGTGACGAGGGACGCAAGGGCATCTACGAGATTTACTCAGTAAGACTAAAATATCTGCTGTGTGTGTGTGTTTGTTTAAGTATCAGCGCTTTATCATGATGGTCACAGTCGATGTAAAGTGAATCCTGAATGTGTGATAATTATAATCCAGATGTTAAAACACTCAGTTCTCAGTTTACTGTTTATTAAAGAGCGAAAGAAGCTCAATACAAACTTCTTGTCATATTCGTCATATTCGTCATATTTCAGGGTTTTAGTGTAAAGGTCTTTACACACTGAGGGCGTTTTGTTGTTGTTTTTTTCCATGTGATTAATTCCCACGTCAATATTTTTATTTTTTTTATTTATTTTTTTTTATTTTATTTTATTTTATTATTTTTTAAATTTAATATATATTCATTTATTTTTATTTTATTTTATTTATTTTCTTATTTTAATTTTATTTATTTTCTTTTTTCTTTTTAGTTTATTTAATTATTTTTTATTTAATCTATACATTTATTTTTATATTTTATTTATTTCAATTAATTTAATTTTATTATATTTTATTTATATTTATATATTTTATTTTTTGACATGATTACTTTCACACTGAACACAATTATTTTTACACTGTGAAAAAAAATTAAAAATATTTTTTTCTAGTTTTCACACAGTAAATAAAATCATCAACCAATCACGAAGCGTAATCTGGCCCACATGGAGGGTTGAATGTCAGGCTGCATGTTAATAACTGTATCTGCATTCATAGTCTATAAATCACCTGTTTCACTGCAGGTAGACTCTCTCACTAACATAAAACTAAATAATTAATATATTGATTCACAAACACTGAATTTCTTCCCGTGGAGTCGACATACTAAACATAATAAACTAGTATAGTTCAGTAAACGTCTGCCGTCAGTCTGAAGGCAGTTTGTTGGACCTGCGTTCGTCGTCTCCACAGAAGCAGAAGAAGCTGATTCAGATTCGTGTGAACAGTTTTCTGACTCCGTGTTTATTCTTCTCGCCCTCGGTGTGTAAAAACCTGCAGCGTCGTATTAAATCGGCTCCTCTGGGTTTAACGCTGAGGAGCTTCAACACTTCCTTCCTCGAGGGCAGACGAGTCAACACGTCCGACTCGTCTGTTAAATGTCACGACGCTCCTGAAGCTTTTCCTACATTTAAAGATAACATGGAGAGATTCTTATTATCAACACGCGTCTGACAAGTTAAACACAGGGTTTTTTTTATGTCTGGAGTAATTAGTTACTTCCCAGGAAAGAGATTTGAGTTTCATGTTTCAGCTGCAAGATACACAAAGCTTCCTGGAAAGTTGAAGTTAAAACGAAGAGTCTGATTATCTGTGAAAGTGTGTTAGAGTCTGTTAGTGTTGCAGCGTTTCTTTAACTATTAAAGCTGTAAAAGTGAAGTTAGTCTAGTTCAGTTTGGTGTCAGATCGTCCCCCCTAAATTAATTTAATTCAATGTACAATTAAATTAAATATCTTCAGCGGTTCACACAGCAACAAATTAGATGATAGATGGATAGATGGATAGATAGATAGATAGATGGATGGATGGATGGATGGATGGATGGATGGATAGACAGATGTAAACTTTATTGATCCCCTAGAGCAGGGGTGTCAAACATGCGGCCCACGGGCCAGAACCGGCCTGCCGATGGGTCTAATCCGCCCCACTTTCCTTCCTGTGTTCTTTTCCTTCCTTCCATCTGCCCTTCCTACCTTCCTTTTTTCTTTCTTCCTTCCTCCCTTTCTTCCTTCTATCTTTCCTTCCATCTGTCCTTCCTCCTTTCCTTTCTTCGTTCCTTCCCTCCATCTGTCCTTCCTCCCTTCCTTCCTTCCGTCCTTCCTTCCTTCCTCCCTTTATTCCTTCTATCTTTCCTTCCATCTGTCCTTCTTCCCTTTCTTCCTTCTGTCCTTCCTTCCATCTGTCCTTCCTCCCTTCCTTCCTTCCGTCCTATTTTTCTTCTTCCCTTTCTTCTGTCTGTCTTTCCTTCCTTCCGTCTGTCTGTCCGTCCTTCCTTCCTTTCTTCGTTCCTTCCCTCCATCTGTCCTTCCTCCCTTTCTTCCTTCTGTCCTTCCTCCCTTCCTTCCTTCCTTTCTTCCCCACTTCCTTCTGTCTGTCTGTCTTATCTTCCTTACCTTCTTATTTCCTTCCTTCCTTCCTTCGATCTTTTGAATGATCCCGCACCCATGAGATCAAATTGGTCTGTATGTGGCCCTTGAATAAAAATGAGTTTGACACCCCTGCCCTCGGGGAAATTTAGGGTCCAGCAGCTTCATACACATACAACATAAACAGGAATGTAAAAAGTAAAATCTGTATAAATACAAATTAAATAAGAATAAATATATTAAGAACAGTATTATACTAAATACTAAATTAAAAAAACAAGGTCTGAGGCTGTGTGATAAAGTGCAACATACTACATACAGTAACATAGAACAGACGAGTAGACACATTAAATCAAATAATAAATAGATAATAACAGAGTGAGGATATGGTATATTACACGTATACAGGATGGATTAATGAACGTTGTTGTAAACTCTTGTTTAAAAATGTGATTTCTGTCATTTCAAAGCATCTGACCTCATATTGACCTTTTCTTTCCCCTCTCAGCTGGCACTTGTGACCTGGAGGGAGTGTTTATTCCGACCTCTCAACAAACAGGTGTGTAGAAGTTTATTTTTAATAGAAATAAAACAACAGAACAGCAGCAGCAGCAGGAACCTGAGGAATAAAAACTTAATTTATCTTTTCTTCTTTCTTCAGGTAACAAACGCCGTGCTGAAGCTGATCGAGAGAGAGAGGAACGGAGAGACCATCAACACCAGACTGATCAGTGGAGTGGTTCAGTCTTATGGTGGGTCCATGAAGGAAGAAACTAAACTTTATATCTATATAGCAGCTTTCATTCAGGTTAATGTTAATGTTCAGAGTGCTTCACAGTTTGATTTACAAGCTGATAATAAGACATAAAGAAAAGGGATAAAAATAAAGATGCACACGAGAGAAGTGATAGTGATAAAAATGTAAAAAGATTTATAATAAAAGTCTAAAGTTAGATTAAAAACTTGGTTAAAAAGACAATAAGGAGATTAAAAATAAAGAATGATATTAATAAGATAACATAAAATAAAGTAGAGCTCATAACTGTAAACAAACTTTTCACTGAATATAAAATTCTTCCTTCAAACCTTTTAAAACAAACTTTTCTTTTGAATAAAAATATGATGAAAAACATGAACTATGAATAAGATCGTAGTTACAGGCAGAGAATAAATAAATAATAAAATATATATATTCTCACAGCAATAAACCCAAATATCTGTAATCATGACTCTAAATAAACTCTTTTAAACTTTAAACTTAAGGCTTCAATTTAAATTCAGACATCTAAAACTTTAATCTGTGTCGCTGTGATGAAGAAGGAAACATGTTTTCCTTTCACAGTCAGACCTGAGACTTCTTCTCATATCTTTATTTTCTAGTCGGGTTCGGTCACGTTTTCTCTGCAGATGTTCTTCAGACTTTCAGGCTTCGTTAAACTAACTTTAAGTTATTTTTCCATCTCTGAACATCAAATATCAAACATATTATAAATGAAATGTGCGTTGGTTCTTTCACTGAGAAACATTTTAATCTATTTTATAATCTCAGCTCCGACATCTTTAATAAACCTCACTGCTGTTAAACTAAATCCTGCATCATAGGTGTCCTCTTAGTAATAATGATTCTACACCTATCAGCCAATCACTGTTGAGCATGAGCAGATATTGACTTTATATATCTTAAAATATAATTTAGATGCTTCATTCATTCAGATCATCTGCAGGAATCAATAAATCTCAACATGATGTATAAAAATGAAAGATGTGTAGCTGTAAAAAACAAAAAACAATATTTAACCATCTAACAGGGATTATCATGTTTCCTGTTTGTAAATCTCTCTGAATAAAGTCAAACCTCTATAATTAAAACCTGCCCTCTCTCTGCCCCCCCCCCCCCCCCCCCCCTCCTCCAGTCGAGCTGGGCCTGAACGAGGAAGACGCCTTCGCCAAAGGCCCGACGCTGTCTGTGTACAAAGAGTACTTTGAATGTCAGTTCCTCACTGACACAGAACGTTTCTACACACGTGAGAGCACAGAGTTCCTGCAGCAGAACCCCGTCACCGAGTACATGAAGAAGGTACGGACTCAATAATACACGGAGCCACTGATTAACGGCAGAGTTCTTGTACTTTTGGATCAGAGGGTTTTATAAAGAGGCTCCATTTCTGTCTGATCAGCTGCAACAACACACTCTTAAATCTGCAGAACTTTCATATTTATTCTTCTATTATTGTATTGTTTTTTAAGTTATTTAATCTCCAGAGAAACCTCCTTTCATCGTGCAGAAATGTTTGATAAATATGATAATAAATAAATGGACTCGATGCTGAGACTTCCTGCTGTGTTTCTAGGCGGAGGCTCGGCTGCTGGAGGAGCAGAGGCGCGTGCAGGTTTACCTCCATGAATCCACCCAGGACGAGCTGGCCAGGAAGTGTGAGCAGGTCCTCATAGAGAAACACCTCGAGATCTTCCACACCGAGTTTCAGAACCTGCTCGACGCCGACAAGAACGAAGGTCAGTCAGTTTAGATCTCGGTGTGTTTGTATGTTTTTACAGTTTAGTGGCAAAAATCTGTTTTCCACTTTTTTCTTAACTGATAAAAAAGATGAAAAAGAAACTAAATCCAGATCCAAACTGGAACCAGGATGAGTTTGAACAATAGAAAACGACACCAAACTAAAACTCTTCACTATATTTAGTACTTATGTAATTATGTTGTCTTCAGGGCTGCAACTACCGACCACTTTAGTTATCATTTATTCACTAAAAGTAGCGTTTGTGACTTTAAATGTTTTATTTTCTCCCCAAAAAAGTCAGAAACCCTAAAAAATATTCAGTTTACTGTCACAGAAGATACAGAAACACAAAATATCTTTAAATTAGAGAATCTGAAACCAGCAAATGTTCAATATTTTCTGCTTTAAAAACGCCTAAAACGATAATTCAGTCATTTAATCACATTATTCATTTCCTGTTCATCAGTTGATTTGTTGCAGCTCTTTTACTGAAGAAGATAAATGAGCTGAAAACAGTCAGATAACATCAGATTAATAAATGGATCCACAGAAATATAATCAGGAACTATTCTGACAATCAATTAAAAAGTTTCAGTCATTATTTAAGTAAAAATCAAGTATAAATCCTATTTTTAAAAATATATATATTTTCATGTTGCAGCCGGTCAGATGGAAATATTTACGATATAATTTGCAGCTTCTTCATTTACATAATAATTATAATAAACTGAAAATGTTTGAGTTTGTTCAGATGTTTTCTGTGAAGTTGTGATTTAGATTTTTTCTCCATATTTTGACATTTCACAGACCGAACAAGTGATTAATTAAAAAATACCATCAGATTAAACTGTTAATGAGTCACAGCTCTACATGAGACTGATGGAAATGTTCACTAGTCTTTATAGTAGCTCGTCTCTGAGTCTCGTCTCTGTCTATAAACCCGTCTCTCTGTGTCTCTCCTCAGATCTCGGAAGGATGTACAACCTGGTCTCTCGGATCACCGACGGTTTGGGTGAACTGAAGAAACTTCTAGAGACTCACATCCACAACCAGGGCCTGGCCGCCATCGAGAAGTGTGGCGAGGCCGCGCTCAACGTACGATTTAAACCACACGCTTCTTCCTCTTGAGTTTCATTTAAAAGTGTTTCATCAAACATGCAGCAGATTTATTTATATGAGCTGTTTGTGTTTTTTCCTCCAGGACCCCAAAGTCTACGTCCAGACCACCTTAGATGTCCATAAGAAGTACAACGCCTTGGTCATGTCTGCCTTCAACAACGACGCCGGCTTCGTGGCGGCGCTCGATAAGGTGAGCAGAGGACAGGAAGCTTCACAGTGTCTCTCCAGCTGTAACAGGACTGGTTTTGTCTCCAGGTTTTAACTATAATGTGTTTTTTGTTTTTTCCAGGCGTGCGGACGATTCATCAACAACAACGCCGTCACCAGGATGGCTCAGTCGTCCAGCAAGTCTCCAGAGCTGCTGGCCAGATACTGTGATTCTTTACTGAAGAAGAGGTGAGACTGTCACAGCTCTTAACACTCATATAAATAT